>NW_005871284.1:1785825-1798273 GCF_000147115.1 Myotis lucifugus | reverse complement strand
TAGCCTGTGATCAGGGCTATCTTCTGCCCAGTCGCCAGTCCCCCAACCTGCCCTACTATCACCACCCACCCAGTTCCTCTCACCAGTCCCCAGTCCCACACCACCACCACCACCACCCACCCAGTTCCCCTCACCAGTCCCTAGTCCTGCCCCACCGCCACCCATCCCGGTTCCCCGTGATCATCCGGTGATTGGAGCCTGCAGGCTGGGAAGAGGGTAGTTGGGAGAGACCCACAGGTGGTCAATGTACTTCATAGTGACTGGTTGAGTGGTCATTCTGGTCATTATATCATTTCCATTGCTGGGCTTTTATTATATAGGGTGTGCACAGGCTGTGGACAGACAATAATGCAGTGAAGGCCTGGGAGGGGTAGGTGTGGGATGGAGGGTGTCATTAGGAGTAAAAAAGTAGGGACATCTGTAATACTTTCAACAATAAAGATAAAATGTTTTTAAAAAGAAACTCATAGTAGGAGTCAAGAAATAGGCAGGGGCCATTTGTTTTGGATTGTGTTGGACTCCTCTCTAGCCCAGGAGTATAAGTCCCATCTTTTGTTGCCAAAACTTATTCAGAGCCTCAATTCCCTGTTCTACACACTGAGGTCTAGTCAGCAGCAAAAACTCTTCAAAAGCAGAGGGTGGATATAATTTCAGGAAAATGAGCTTAGGACCTGACTTCTCCCTGTTCTTCTTCCCAGCTCTCGGATCACATCCTCAGTTCCATGTGGAAGTCACTAAGTCCAGCCAACTCCTATTAGAGTGCAAGTCAGAGGGCTGGTTCCCTCAGCCAAAGGTCCAGTGGATGGATTCTGAGAAAGGAGAAATTCTAGCTGAGTCTGAGACTCACATCCAGGACAAAAGTGGCATGTTCCATGTAACAACAACACTGTTACTCAAAGAAGCTCCTCAGAAGAATCTGACATGTTCTATCTGGAACCCAGTTCTGAATCAGAAAAAGGAAGAACAATTATCCACTGAAGGTCAGTTTACTCTCCCCCCTCACTATGCCCAGAAAATTGGCTTGGAGCTCACACTCCATGGTGGTGGCTGCTCTAAGTACACAAGCTTGGTTCTGCTCTCTTCATCACACCCATACCAGTCTTGCTGCCAGGACCCAACATACCTTCTGTTTTTCTACCTTCTCCCATCCTTTCCTGACTACTTTTCCAGTCTTCATCTACTTTACCTCTCCATGGACTTGGACCTTCTTGTCTTAATCTATTTAGGGTGGCATAACAAATTACCAAAAACTGGATAGCTTATAAACAACAAGAAATTATTTCTCACAGTTCTGAAAGCTGGATGTTCAAGATGAGGATGTCAGCATAGTCAGGCTCTGGTGAAAGCCCTCTTCCAGATTATGACAGCCAACTTCTCCTTGTGTCCCCACATGGTGGAAGGGACTAAGGAGCTTGAGGGTGTGGGGTGGTCTCTTTTATAAGAACACTAATCTCATTCCTGAGCTTAGGACCTCCCACTGGGCATTGGGATTTCCACATATGAATATTGAGGGGACACAAGCATTCAAACCACAGCACTCTTCACAAACAAACACTTTCAGACTTTCTCCTTCTAGCTCTCGAGTAGGAAAATCTCTCCTGCTTCTCATTTTACAATGATTCTCCTCTGTCTTTTTTTACCAATAATATAATTTGTATATTGATTTTTAGATGATAGATAGATATATAGATAAGGATCAATGTGGAAGAGAAACACTGATCAGTAGTCTACTGTAAGCACCTGACCCATGATCAAACCCACAACCCAGGTGTGTGCCCTGAGGAATCAAACCTGCAACCTTTTGGTGCACAAAACAATGTTCCAACCAACTGAACCACCTGGTCAGGGCTCTTCTCTGCCTTTTTTGCTGAATTGTCCCTCTAACTTATGACCTGTTGCAAAAACACTATAAGCCTAAACACAGATCAACTTCCTGTTAACATAGTTATAAATTTGATATATTTTGTTGCCATATATATGATATGATTTCACTTTTAATCATCTGTAATAATAAAAGAATAATATGCTAATTAGACTGGACAGCCAAAAATCCTTCCAGACATCCTTCTGGACAAAGCCATGGCTGCAAGGGCCGAGGGCAGCCACGATGGCCTGTAGAGGCAGCAGGCAGAGGCAGCAGGCAGCAGCAGCCAGCAGCAGCAGCAGGGTGATGGGAGTGGCACCTTCCCTTGATTGGCGGTTTCCTCCCACAAGGGGAGGCCAGACTGCAGCTTAGGTCAGCTCCCCATGGGAAGTGGGCTTAAGCCATCAGTAGGACATCCCCTAAGGGCTCTAGTACTATGAGAGAGCACAGGCCAGACTGAGGGACAACCCACTCCACCAGTGCACAAATTTTCGTGCACTGGGCCTCTAGTATCTATATATATAAAAGCCCAGCGACCGGAACGGCAGAATGACCAGAACAACCAGAACAACTGAGGGCTATGACACAAGCTGTGTCAGCCAACAACCTAATCCAGCCCCAATCGCACCCCGCAAACCCCCCAGCTAGCCCCGCCCCTGATCAGCCCCAAACACCCTGATCAGAAGCAGGGCTGGCTGACGAACCACCCATGGCCCCTCCTACCACTGGCTTGGCCTGATGGGCCCCCATCACGGCCAGCTGGCCAGACCCCACATGTGCATGAATTCATTCACTGGGCCTCTAGTGTGTCCGTGTGTGTGTGTGTGTGTGTGTGTGTGTGTGCTAGAGGCCCAGTGCACAAAAATTTGTGCACTTAGGGGGGTCCCTCAGCCGGGCCTACACCTTCTCACAGACCAGAAGCCCTCAGGGGATGTCTGACTGATGGCTTAAGCCACAGTTTGGCCTCCCTCTGTGGGAGATGACCTGCAAGCTGATCAGGGGATGGCGCCAGCCAGCGAGCAGCAGGCCCCATCCCCCATCGCCCCGCTGCTGCCACCAGTGGCCTCTGCAGGAGGTGACCCACAAGCCGATTAGGGAACAGCACCAGCCACAAGCAGCTGGCCCCACCCCCTGATCACCCCTCCACCACCACCAGTCACCACCACCCCCCAATCACCATCCCCTTGCTCTGCACACTGGTACCTGCCTTGGCTGGTCTAGCCCAGCCCACTCGCCAGCCCTGCCTCCCATCAACTGGTCATTTTGCCGTTTTGTTGATTTGCATATTAGGTTTTTATTATATAGGGTATGTGATTTCACTTCTTTCCTGACTACTGTTAGGTCCTATTGTCTTGCCACATTTTTCTTATTTTTGTTTTTTTTTAAGATTTTTTTTATTGTTAAAATCAATCACATTTACCATTGCAACAAAAAAAATTAAGATACATAGGAACAAATTTAACTAAGGAGGTAAAAGACCTATACTGAGAAAACTACAGGATGCTGAAAAAATAAATAGAAGAAGACATAAACAAATGGAAGAATATACTGTGTTCATGGATTGATAGAATCAACATCATTAAAATGTCCATACTACCCAAAGCAATCTATAGATTCAATGCAGTCCCCATTAAATACCAATGGCATACTTCAAAGACCTAGAACAAACTCTCAAAATATTCATTTGGAATAAAAAAAGACCCCAAATAGCTTTAGCAATCTTGAGAAAGAAGAACAAAGTTGGTGGGATCTCAATACCAGATATCAAGCTATATTACAAAGCCACTGTTCTCAAAACTGCCTGGTACTGGCACAAGAACAGACATATAGACCAATGAACAGAAGAGAGAGCCCAAAGATTGACTTAAGCCATTATGCTCAATTAATATTTGACAAATGAGGCAAGAGCATAAAATGGAGTCAAGACAGTCTCTTCAGTAAATGGTGTTGGGAAGATTGGACAGATACATAAAAAACATTAAACTAGACCACTAACTTACACCATACACAATGGATAAAGGACTTAAAGATGAGATGGGAAACCATAAAAATCCTAGAAGAAGGCATATGCAGCAAAATAGCAGAAATTTTTCATAGCAATATCTTTACTGATACAGCTAATAGGGCAATGGAAACTAAGAAGAAAATAAACAAATGGGACTACATCAAAATAAAAAGCTTCTGCACAAAAAAGAAACCATCAACAAAACAACAAGAAAGCCCACTGCAAGGGAGAACATATTTGCCAATGTTATCAGTGATAAGGGTTTAATCTCCAAAATTTACAGGGAACTCATACAACTTAACAAAAGGAAAATAACAATCCAATCAAAAAATGGGCAAAGGACCTAAATAGACACTTTTAGAAAGAGGACACACAGAAGGCCAAGAGACATGATAACATGCTCAAGGTCACTAATCATCTGAGAGATGCAAATCAAAACAACAATGAGGTACCATCTCACACCTGTGAGAATGTCTATCATCAACAAATCAACAAACGACAAGTGCTGGAGAGGATGTGGAGAAAAAGGAACCCTCATGCACTGCTGATGGGAATGCAGACTGGTGCAGCCATTGTGGAAAACAGTATGGTGTTTCCTCAAAAATTAAAAATGGCACTTCCATTTGACCCAGTAATCCCACTTCTAGAAATATGTCCCAAGAAAACGGAAACACCAATCAGAAAGGATATATGCACCCCTATTTTCATAGCAGCACAATTTACAATAGCTAAGATTTGGAAACAGCTTAAGTGCCCATCAGCATATGAGTGGATTAAAAAACAGTGGTATATCTACACAATGAAATACTACACTGCTGTGAAAAAGAAGAAATTCTTACCATTTGAAACAGCATGGATGGAACCAGAGAGCATTATGCTAAGCAAAATAAGCCAGTCAGAGAAAGATAAATATCACATGATATCACTCATTTGTGGAATATAATGAACAACATAAACTGATGAACAAAAATAGAACCAGAGTCATAGAAGCATCAAACAGACTGTCCAACCTAAGAGAAAAGGTGGGGGGAAAGGGGGTAAGAGGTCAACCAAAGGACTTGTATGCATGCATATGAGCATAACCAGTGGACACAGATGGGGATGGGGTGGAGGGGAGGAAATATGTTGGGGGTGGGGGCTGCGGGAAGAGGTCAATTGGGGGAAAAGAAGACTTATGTAATACTTTAAACAATAAAGAATTTAAATTTTAAAGAATATTTTTTATTGAATTTTAGAGAGAGAGAAACATTGATATAAGAGGGAAACTTTCATAGGCTGTCTCTGTTATGCTACCCACTGGGTATTGAGCCTGTAGCTCGAGCATGTGACCTGAATTCAAATGGCAACATCTCAATGCACAGGGTATCATCCAATCAACTGAGCCACACCACCCAGAGATTAAATTTTTTTATTTCTGCTTTAGGGTAGCCCATCATAGAGGCTATTATTCACTCATAGTTTTTAAACTCATGGTTAAATGTTCAGCTACAACATTCATCTATTCTATGAAAACATTTTTCTAGTAAATCTTCATTATCCTTTTTCTCATTTTTCCATGTACAAACTTTGTATTGTTGTCATGCCAATCTTATTTTGCTACTCATTATTACAAGCATTGAATTTTCCTGGGCCAGCTACTTCCACTATTTCTTGTGAGTCACAGAGGCTAGTGTAATCTTCCAGAAGAGCTGAATCTCACAAACCAACTGCTGCCATAGACATAGGCTTCTTCCTACCAATATGGCTCATGTATGTGAATATTTGCATATTCCATGCCCTCTGCTTCTCTAAACAAAAATATATAGGATTCACACCTCAGTTGCTGAACAATTTGTTACAAATAAGAATGTAGCTTTTGATTTTCAAGGTATGTCCCTGCTCAGTAAGGATATTTTTGCTAGTGCTTTTCGATATTTTAGCAGCCTTTATATATATTTTGAACTGTGGTGTTTGCAGTTTTCTAATTTGGTTTTTTTTGGGGGGGAGGGGGAGGCTGGCATTTTATTTCAAAAAAAAAAGAGGGACACATTGCCTTAGGCAGCCATATTCAAATTGGAAATATAAAAGTTTGAATTTAAGTCAGATGTGGGGCTATTCTAGGTAATGACAAGGCAGGGAATGGCCATGAGAGCAAGTGGAGAAAAGTGGCATCAAAGTGAAGACCTACATAACTTACCCTCTCTCTAGATCTCAAACTTCATCCCAGTTTATCTCCCTCTCTCTCACTAAGCCTGGGCACACTGGCTTTGATCAGGTCCTAAAGGCACCAAGATTTTTCTTACATCGAGCCTTCATATTTGCTGCCCCTCTGACTGGAACACTCTATTCTGGCTTCTTCTTAGTAGGATTTATCTGAAAGTGTCGCATGGGGGGGAGAGGGGGGAATCACACCAAAATCCTGCTTTATCCTAGCTCCAGTGAACCTCTCCTCCATCCATACTCACTCTTCATTGCTTCATTCCTGAACTGTGTCTTACAATCACAACACACACACTAAATTATTTACTGCTATTATAGAGGAAAACTCAAATTTCTTTAACTCCTACCTCCAAATTTGCCTGTCCAGATGCATCAAATCCTCAGCTGAACTAAAGGCCTTTCATCTAGTAACCTAGTCCTTATATGGAAGTTAAAATAAAAGTGCACTGAAAATAGTGTGTACCTGCCAGTACAATACCCTCACACATTCCAAAGAGAACGTCAGAGAAAACTGACATGTAGAAAGGGAATAAGACTTGTCCAAGGCAATTTGTCAAACAAAACCAACTGTAGCTGAGCACCAAATTCTCGCAAATTCTCAGTCTCCTAGCTCACAACTAATTTCAGAGAGAGGGCGATTAACAGGGATCAAGTTTGAGAGCTAGAAAGAGTGCACATTAAGTAGGTCTTCACTTTGACTCCACTTTTGTCCGCTTGTTCTCATGGCCATTTCTGGACTTTTCATCACCTACAATTGCCCCACATGTGACTTAAACTTAAACTCTTAGATTTTTAACATGAATATTTAACAAGTCAGTGTGTTTCCCAGAACACTGTACCCCATTTCTATATGGTAGTTTTTCAATTATTCTCTCTATTCTTTATCTGGATACCTACTGCTTTTTCTCTAGTCTTGATGAAATATAACTTCCTTAGAGAGTCTTACTTTTACTTCCCCTCCTGCTCAATTAGGCTTCAGTATTATTCTCTCTTATAGTATCCTGTTGTTTTCATAACATTGGTACTAAAACAAATGCATATATATATATATATATATATATATATATATATATATATATATGTGTGTGTATGTGTTTATATTTATTGTCAGTGTCACTCAGAATATAGTAAGTTTCTTGAAGATGGGAGGCATGAATTTTTTTAATCACTCTAAACCCACTGACTAATATAGTACAGGGAACAAAGAAAGCATTCAAAAAATATTTGTTGTCAAAGGCTTCAATAAAGACAATGGCAAGGGTTTTGAATGGCTTGTCCATGTGGACACTGAAGTCACTAAGGATAATGACAGATCTTAGCCTGGAGGGTATCATGGAAGACAGGGCCTGGTGCATCCATGAATGGAGAGAATGACCATGAGACCAGACATGGGGAGATAAACGGTAGTGCTATGAATCAAAATCAAAAGAATAGAATTTGTATATGATCAAGTTTTAAGTTGTGATACAGGCTACTCACCCCCATTCATCCTCTAATTTGAATCAATCTCCCACAGTTCCCAGTACCCCAACCCAAACATTTCCTCGGGGCCTAAATATATATACCTAATATGTAAATATATATATATATATATGCCTAATATGCAAATTGTCCCTTCAGGAGTTTGACCAGGAGACCCGAGTTCAATGGCTCACTATAACATGCACTGACCACCAGGGGCTGGTGCAGGGAAGGAAGGCCCTGGCCAGCAGCCGGAAGGCCCCAATCAGCCCTGATTGCCAGCCAGGCCCAAGGACCCTACCCATGCACGAATTTCATGCACTGGGCCTCTAGTTGAAAATAACTCCCAAAACATCTTCCATCTCTTCCCTTCAGTTCCATCTACCATCTTGCCTTAATTAAAATTTAAATTTCCCCTAAGGATCCTAAGGATCCTAATCTCCTGGCATTGCATTCAATTCCCAAGGCCAAATCCAGCCCTTTCTCTTTTTCCAATCAAATAAATACTTCCTGTTTTTTAAGGTTTTATCCCAACCTCCTGTCCCTCCTCTTCATTTACTTATAACTGAGTTATAGTCTGCCATCATCTTAGCTTACTTCAAGTCCAAGGAAACAGTTTATCTAACATAATAGCATCTAAGCTCTATGAATGCCACACTTCCACCATTATACATTCATCCACCCATTCATCCAACATATATTTATTGAGCAACTTTTGTGGGCCAGCACAATGCTTAACATGAAAGAGCCATAATGGCTAAACATAGTTCATACTTATGAAATGTACACTCTAGCAGGAGGGAAAGGCTGTGCAAAAGAAAAAGCATTTGAGGGTTAGACCATGTCTGTCTTATTCACCACAGTATCACTAACACCTATCACTAAGTGGAATTCAATGCATATTCTTTTAGTGAATTAAATTCTGTTATAATGCAATGTATAGAGCAAGCAGAGAATGCCATGAAAACTCAAAGGAGAGATATATACAGAAAGGGGAAGAGAACAAGTCAAAGTGCAATTATCAAAATGTCAAAAACATAATTCTCATAAAAAATATATAGAAATCAGGTGCCATCATTTTAATTAATTCATAAATGAGAGAGCAGATAATAGAGCTGTTTCAAAATCAATTAAAAATTCAATTATAAAATAAGAAAGTACTAAGTTATTGTTCTGTAGGTCAATAAAATCATAATAAAATTCTTATTTTCCTAAGTCAGATGGTCCTTACATAAATTGTTATATAATCTTTTAGCATGATATTAAAAAGACATGGAATTTTTTTGCCTTATTTCCATATTTTAGGCACTTTTTCTCAACATAGGCTTCTCTGAGTTAATTTTGCACCTGATGACTGAAGAGGGAGTAGAAGCTGTCCAATAAGGATGGTAAAGGGAAAGGCAACAAGTGTTCCAGGAATAGGGACAGTGCAGAGACCCACTTCACTTCAATCGCCCACTGCCAGTGTCAGAGCCTGGGCTTGATCCAAAAGTAAACATGTTTCAATTCTAAAAGATTAAATTACAATATCTTGCATTTTTAGCAGAACTTTCAGTTCCTCCAATTTTATACTTAACCTCTTTTTACACAGGCTTTTCAGCCTCATAGAGATCTCTGGTGCTTTGATTCTTTCATGCTATCCCAGGTACCAGCTTCAGACCCATCTAACCTTGGGTTGACTCTCTGACCTACACTTTTCTCAATACTCTCAATTCTGTTACATACTGTTACATTGCTACTCTCTCATGGAAGAAAGGAATTTATTTGCTTAAATTTATTTTCTGACCAAATAAGCTGAGTAAGTATTTAAATGGAGGCTCAAACTTACTAATTAACAATATATGAAAGGGAAATGGAGGTAGAGGGAGGATCCACAATGTATTACTGCTAGAGGGAAATGATTGGGGATTCACTGAGCAGGAAGTGAATGTGGGAACAACTCTCTTCAGGGAAACTGATTGTGGGACATCTGTATTTCAGTTGCTGCATCCAACAGTACAACACTCATCACCATGATAATAGCTTTGGCAACACTTATAATGCTGATTATTCTCATACCCACTGGAATTTATTTATACAGAATCCATCTCAAAAAAAGGTAAAGGTATTTCTTTTTCAATATTCAAATATCTATCCCTTCTCAAGGTATCTGTGCTTCACCTTTCTGCTTAGGAACAAGATCAAAATCAGCAAAGGCTCTGCTAAGAGGAAGTCACACCAATAAGACTATAATATCTCAACCAAAAACATGGAAAATAATGTTTTATTTAAAGAACTGTGTGAATTAAAAGAAATAATTTACATAAAGCGTCCATGCCTTGCACCAACACAAAGGCATTCAACAAAAGGCTATTATTATTGTTGTTACTATTATCACTGTTGTGGGGGGAGGAGGAGGAGGAGGAGGAGGAGGAGGAGGAGGAGGAGGAGGAGGAGATAAAAGGATGAAAAAAGTGATGGAAGGACCAAATATTCATGATACACAAAATATGCATGAGGCATATGGAGCACTCATTTATGAGGTCTTAAATTGAGCACCCATGGGAAATACTCGTTTTGGTATCATACATATTTTGCACAAGAAATGAGGATAAAATATATAGCTGCTCATTAGACCAACAAAGAGCTACAACTATGCTGGGTATACTTGCTCCGGAAGTATGGGTATTGGCCCAGGTAACCCATTGCTTAAATCCCCTGTTCAAGGTCACTTTAGTCTTTAAACCATACAATCAGCAAGAAGATTGATGAGTCCGAGAAAAACAGGTCCTATGAACACTGCTCAATATAGGATTTGCATAGTGCGCTTGCAAACTCTTCTAATGTGTTCATCTAAAGCATCTTTCCCTTGGCTTCTTGCTATATCTTAAATTGATTCAATAAACTCTGTTTGGAGCTTCTTAATTTGGCATAGAATTGTTCAAAACATTTCCTTATTACTCTTTTAATGTTAAAGGGTATGTAGTAATGTCCTGTCATTCCTGATATTGAAATTTGTGTGTTTTATCTTTCTTCTTTGATCAATCCACCTAGAAATTTATTCATTTTATTAATTTTTTCTAAGTACTATCTTTTGATTTGTTGAATTCCTTATTGTTTGCTTGTAATTGCATTAAAATCTTTATTGTTTAAAGTATTACATATGTCCCCCTTCCTCCCCCATTGACCTCTTCTAACTTCCCTACCCCCCACCCTGTGTCCATGTGTTATGCATACCAGTACATGCATACAAGTTCTTTAGTTGATCTCTTCCCACCCACCTGTACTCCCCCGCCTTCCCTATGAGATTCAACAGTCTGTTCCATGCTTCTATGTCTCTGGATCTATTTTGTTCATTAGATCTCATATGAGTGAGATCATGTGATACTTATTTTTGACTGGCTAATTTCCCTTAGCATAACACTCTCCAGATCCATCCATGCTGTTGCAAATGGTAAGAGTTCTTTCTCTTTTATAGCTGCATAGTATTCTAGTGTGTAAATGTACCACAGCGTTTTTATCCACTCATCTGTTGTTGGGCACTTGGGCTGTTTCCAAATCTTAGCTATTGTAAACTCTGTTGCTATGAACATAGGGGTGCATATTTACTTTCTGATGGGTGTTTCCGATTTCTTAGGATATATTCCTAGAAGAGGGATCACTGGGTCAAATGGGAGTTCCATTTTTAATTTTTTTAGAAAACTCTATACTGTTTTTCACAGTGGATACACCAGTCTGCATTCCCACCAGCAGTATACTAGGGTTCCCTTTTCTCCACACCTTCACCAACACTTGTTTGTTGATTTGTTGATGTTAGCCATTCTGACAATTATGAGGTAATAACGCATTGTCATTTTAATTTGCATCTCTTGGATGATTAGTGTCTTTGAGCATTTTTTTCATGTCTCTTGGCTATCTGTATGTCCACTTTGGAGAAGTGTCTATTTAGGTCTTTTGCCCATTTGTCAATTGGATTGTATCCTTTTGCTATTAATTTAATTGTATCCTTTCTCTTTTTAATTTAATTTGCTCTTCTTTTGCTAGTTTCCGAGGTAGAAGCGTAAGTGATTAGTCTTTTACTTCTTTCCTCATATAAGCATTTAAACATTTAATCCTATAAATTTCTCTCTATAAGGATATTATGCTAAATGACATAGGTCAGACAGAGAAAGACAAATACCACTAGATATCACCTATATGTAGAATTTGAGGAACAAAATAAATGAACAGGAAAAACAGAAACAGACTCATAGATATAGAGAACGAACTGATGGTTGCCAAATGGCAAGGGGATTGCATGGGTGGATAAAAAAGGTGAAGGGAGTTACAAAGTAGTCACAGGAATGTGAAATACATCAGAGGGAATGTAGTCAATGATATTGTAATAACTATTTATGCGGTCAGATGGGTGCTAGATTTATCAGGGTGATCACTTCATAGGTTACACAAATGTCTAACCACTATGCTGTCCCCCTAAAACTAATCCTATATAATATAGAGGTAATATGCAAATTGACCCTCATGTTGTTGCACAAGATGGCCACCCCCATGTGGTCAAAGATGGCCAGAAGGGGAGGGTAGTTGTGGGCGACCAGGCCAGCAGGGGAGGACAGGTGGGGGAGACCAGGCCAGCAGGGTGTGGCAGTTGGGGGTGACCAGGCCGGCAGGAGAGGGCAGTTGTGGGGGACTAAGCCTGCAGGGGAGTGCAGTTGGGGGTGACCAGGCTAGCAGGGGAGGGGAGTTAGGGGTGACCAGGCTTGCAGGGGAGGACAGTAAAGGGTGACTGGACCTGCACGGAGGGCAGTTGGGGATTACCAGGCCATCAGGGGAAGGTGGTTAGGGGAAATTGGGCCGGCAGGGGAGCAGTTAGGCATCAATCAGGCTGGAAGGGGAGTGGTTGGGGGATGATCAGGATGGCAGCAGGCAAGTGGTTGGAGCCA
>NW_005871284.1:1767292-1783955 GCF_000147115.1 Myotis lucifugus | reverse complement strand
CCTGAATGCGACCCTGTTGAGGCCAGTGCTGACTGCCCTCAGAGCCGCCCCTGCCCAGGGCATCAGTGCTGCGCCCCTGACCAAAAAGCTGCGAGCGCCAACGCATCAGGGACCGGCCAAGCCGAGGACATCAATGCTGTGACCCTGACCAAGGGGCTGCCAACACCAACACATCAGGGACTGCCCAAGCCAAGGGCATCAGCGCTGTGCACCCTGACCAAGACACTGCCAATGCCAACGCCTCAGGGACTGCCCAAGCCAAGGGCATCAGTGCTGTGCACCCTGACCAAGACACTGCCAATGCCAACGCCTCAGGGACTGCCCAAGCCAAGGGCATCAGTGCTGTGCACCCTGACCAAGACACTGCCAATGCCAACACATCTGGGACTGCCCAAGCCGAGGGCATCAATGCTGCCAGCACCAACCTGTCCCAGGCCGCCCTCGCCAAGGGCTTCAATGCTGCGCACCCTGACCAAGGGGCTGCCAGCACCAATGCGTCAGGGACTGCCCAAGCAGAGGGCATTGATGCCGCCAACCCTGACCAAGATGTCACCATTGTTAACATGTCGGGGGCTGCCTGCATACACATGGAAACCCCCAATGACACCTACGCAGCTGATGCCAATGCCAAGCACCGGCTCCAGTCCAAATATGACATTCAGAAGGAGGTGGAACTCCGCAGCTGGATAGAGGGACTCACCGGCCAGTCTATTGGTCCTGACTTCCAGGAGGGTCTGAAGGATGGAATTATCCTGTGCACTCTCATGAATAAGCTGCAGCCAGGCTCGGTCCCTAACATCAACCAATCCACACAAAACTGGCATCAGCTAGAAAATCTCTCCAACTTCAACAAGGCCATGGCCAGCTTTGGCATAGACTCCATGGACCGGTTTGAACCCAATGACCTGTTTGAGAAAGGGAACATGACGCAGGTGCAGGTGTCTCTTCTGGCTCTGAAAAGAAAGGCCAAGACCAAGGGGCTATAGTGTAGCATGGACAGCGGCATCAGGTACTTGGAGAAGCAGGAACAGGAACATCGATGATGCCACCATGAAGGTGGTCAGTGGATCATCAGGCTCCAGATGGGCACCAACAAGTGTGCCAACCGGTCAGGCATGACAGCTCCCAGGATCTGGTGGCACACCCATGACACCAATATGGAACCACTAGGTGTGACAACTCCTCCATGTCTCTGCAGATAGGCTAATCTAGGGTGCCAAACAGAGCAGCCAGGTCTTGGCCTGGACCAGGATACAGGAGTTCTAAGTAGCTGAGGCAAAGCCAGATACACACACATTCCCCTTGCACAGTGTCCCATTTCCCTCACCAAGTTCTGCACAGGGACCCCCACCAGGATGACCTCCCTGGGATAAGCCCCATCTAGGAGACCTGGGACCAAGAGATAATGTGAAATACCAACTGTGGACCATAGGCAATAAAAGTCTCTTTTTTAGGGAGGTAAGAAAAGTAAATCCCTAAATTCAGTTTTTTTATCTATTACAGTACAATCACTACATATGCAGAAATCCATTAACAGCTCTTTGAATCACCCCTGTAGGTACTGGGGGACATGGGAGATGGATGCAAATGAACATGAACGTTTGTGTCTAGTTTGCCATGAATAATGAAGTCCTTTCTCTCTGACCCAGCAGTCTTGTTTCTTCTGTTGGCATCCAGGAAACAATAACAGACTGACTTATTAGAGTCTAAATAACTAAAATGCTAGTCCCTGCACCATTCCTGAAGACTTTTTTATAGAAGGTAATACATTCTTTCCCTTTTGATTTTCACATTTCTCAGAAATTACTGGAGGAAATTCTAAGACTGAGTTTCCGCCCGTACTGAAATGTATTAAGATTAGTTATTCTTCATTTTTATACCATTGAACTTGGGAAGTAAAGAAACAACCATTTCATTTTTCTCATGCCAGTCCCACTCCTATCATATGTGTCTCATTTCATTTTGGTCATATATTCATGTTCCTCTATTTCTGAGGAACTGAAGAAACTGTTGGAAAATCATAGTAAGGGTCTGTTCCTTCCTCATCCTCCTCAAACACTCATTTTCCCTGTCTCTGGGTATTTCATTGTGTCTCTCTATTCCCTCTCCAAGTCTGTCCTATTGACAGTATATGTCTCCTTCCCATCTTGAGTCGTGTGTGTGTGTGTGTGTGTGTGTGTGTGTGTGTGTGTGAGAGAGAGAGAGAGAGAGAGAGAGAGAGAGAGAGAGAGAGAGACTTTAGAGCCCAGCTTTCTCTTGATCCCCTAAAACTTTAAGAACTTCATCTCCTGGTAGAAGGTCTGGGACAGCAGAGCCAGGAGCTGGATTTTTGTAGGGAGAGGGAAACACGTTGGGGCAGTGTGAGGTGCTCATAACCAGTCACCCTGAACTTGTGACTACAGTGTCCAGTTGCTGGGACAAACACCAGTCTACATGTTCCTGTGAAGGTACTTATTAGATTTCATTGACATTTAAATGGTCAGTCTTTGAGTAGAGCCGACTACTATCTATAATGTTGGTGGGCCTCATCCAATCAATCAAAGGCCTTAAAAGGTTGAGATCCCTTAAAGAGGAAGGAATTCTAATGCAGACTGTTAGTACTACATTATCTACTCTGGATTTTACAAATACCTTCTGGAATTTTCAGCCTATAGCTACATCTCAAAATTGCATACTTGCCAGTCCTCAAAATAGCCACAAAAGGCAGTTCTCTGGAAAAGCCTATTATATTGGGTGATGACTAAGGTGTATGTTTTTTTGAATAAAGAGTTTCTAAAATGTATTGCTGTGATAAATACACAACTCTGTGAATATAATAAAAAGCATGTAATAATATTCTTTTAAAGCAGCGGTTCTCAACCCGTGGGTCCCGACTCCTTTGGCGGTCAACAACCCTTTCACAGGGGTCGCCTAAGACCATCCTGCATATCAGATATTTACATTACAATTCATAACAGTAGCAACATTACAGTTATGAAGTAGCAACAAAAATAATTTTATGGTTGGGTCACAACATGAGGAACTATATTTAAAGGGCCAGAAGGTTGAGAACCGCTGTTTTAAAGGATGAATTGTATGGTATGTGCATTATATCTCAAATTGGTTAAAAATGTCTACAACTGACAATAAAAATATTTTAAGAATATTAATTAAAGATATGAAGGTAACATCCAAGAAAACTGATTATAAAAGATGAACATTTTTGCCCTGGCTGGTGTTTCTCAGTGGTTGGAGACTTCAATTCCCAGTCAAGGGCACATAATGGGTTGCAGGTTTGATCCCCAATCAGGGGTGTGCAGGAGGCAACCAATTGATGTGCTTCTCACATCAATGTTTCTCTCTCCCTCCCTCAACTATCTCCCTCCCTTTCACATTCTCTGAAAATCAATGTAAAAATTATTCTCAGGTAAAAATTAACAAAAGAAAAAAAAGAATGTTCCTTTTTTAATGAACAGAAATTGCTTATGAAACTTCAACCATTATAACTTCAAATATTTTTTCTACCATATCTCTCTCTTCTTCTCTCTCTTTCTCTCTCTCTCTCTCTCTCACTCTCTCTCTCTCTCTCTCTCCCTTTTAGAATTCTAATTACATATGAGTGTTAAAATTTTATTTAAAAATCATTCCACATCTCAAATGTTGTTTTATCTTTCACTCCTTTTGCTGTTTGCATTTCAGTTTAGATCATTTCTCTTAACTGACCAGTGATTCTTCACTTTGCTGTAGTCAGTCTACTATAAGCTTGTAAAAAGAATTCTTTATCTTTGATTTTATAGGGTTTTTTAATCCATTACCTTGTTGTCTTTTGTAATAATTTCTATCTTTCTGCTGAAATGCCCCATCTCTTTTTGCATGTTGTCTATCTTTTTCACTAGATCTTTTAACATATTAATGATAATTGTTATTTTCTCCCTTCTCGTTCTTTTTTTCTTTTTATTTTGGTATTTATTACGTTCTGAGAAATGTTGACATTTGAAAATGTTTATTATCATCTTAGCCAGTGTGGCTCAGAGGATAGAGCATCGGCCTGTGCACTGAAGGGTGGCGGGTTTGATTCACAGTCAAGAGCACATGCTAGGGTTGCAGATTTGATCAATGGCCCCAGTTGGGGCACGTGTGGGAGGCAACCAACCCATGTGTTTCTCTCATATCGATGTTTCTCTCTCATATCAATGGTTTTATCTCTCTCTATCCTCACCCCCTTCCACGCTCTGTACAAATCAATGGGAAAAATATGGCGGCTTAAAGGCAGACCTTCTTGCACCTCCTCCTAGGGCCAGACTGAAAATAAAACTGAAGTGGGAAACTTACACCCAGAATTACCAATTGAGTCCCAACTGAGGAGGATGCTTATATCAAGGAAAGACAGAAAATACCTGTAGAACAGTAGGAAGAGGGAGGTCGCGAGAGGAACTGACCCAGCTCCCAGAGGCAGCAGGCCTGTAGGCCAAGAGTGAGGCTGGAGCTCATGGCTAAGGGAAGGTCTGTTCCCTCAAAAGACAGGCCCAGAACCCGGGTTGTGTTCCACAGGCTGGAGCACCAGAGCCAAGATCCACGGCCCATGTAACATCCAGCCATGAAAGGAGCAGGGCTGCTGGCCACAGCAGGAGTCTGGAGTCCATAGACCAGAGCCAGTTAGAGAGAAAGCCAGTTTCAGTTTTCCCCTTTTTTCTTGTTTCTTTTTAAAACCCGGAGCACAGGAATTTTCATTTGCTGCAACTCACCCAAGGCTTCGGTGCAGGGAGGGAGGCATGGACTTGAGATGTCTAAGGAGTGGCTGGGGTGGGAAGCATTTCAGGGACACATGGAAAAGCAGCAGCCAGGAGTCTTGCATTTGGTCATAGACCCCCAAACCAAAACGGCCATTTTTCCTGCGAGGAGTTAGCTGCTCCCAGTACTTATAGGGCAGGAATTGAAAAACAAAAACAAACAAACAAACAAACAAAAAACACCCACCCTAAGTGATACATCCGGCCCTACCCTCAAGAGCCCTGCCTGCCACACCCTGCATTTTGGCTTCTGAACTTTCCAGGAAAAAAACAAAACCAGACATCAAGCCTTTGGGTTTGAACAGTCTCAGAGAGCATGAGTGACTGGACTGAGGGAAGGGCCTTCCACCTCACTATCCTGGGAACCTGACTGATACTTTTCCCCGCACAGAAGAGCTGATAGAAACTCCAGATTTTCCAGCCAATCCCACTGGACTGCATACAAGGATTTCTGCCCAGCTGAGGGCAGAGTAATATTTTGGGCCACTCACACAGGAGTAGCTCTAGGACAGGAAAACACACCAACCACATTTCCTGAAATCTGAACAGCATCTCCCCTGCCTAAAGCTCTTTCAGAAACAGACTTTTGAGTGATTAAGATTGACAGCTGGCTAGCTGGCAAAGGCGAACAGAGGTGGGCCCAGGGAACCAGGGGAAGTTTGCTGATCCAGCCCTGGGCCCCATGCTGCTAAACCTGCTCTAGAGGGCAGATTGGCCCCTCCTGCTTGCAGGCAAGTCATGTGGAGACAGACACAAACTGTGGATCACTTGGAGCTTCAAACAGGTTGCTGAAAGACAAAGGAGCACAATTTTTGACAGTGGTTAGCACCTAAGTACCTCACAGAAAACCCAGAATTGGCAGACAGAACAGTCAACCTCAGTTTTCAGAAAAATAGAATCCAAAAGTAGCTCCCATGGGGCACTAAACTATGCTGAAATGAACACCACTTCACCTTTTTTTTCTTTTTCTTTTTTCTTCTCTTTTTATTTATTTTTTCTCTTTCCTTTCTTTTTTTTTAAATTTATCTTCTTTATCTATCTGTTTTTATTGAATTGTTATTATTCTTATCTCTATTGTTTGGCTCATATATCTAATTTTCCTCTTTCCATTTACTACTCAATCTGTTTTTTCTTTCATTTCCTTTCCTTCTCCTTTCTCATCTTTTTCGTTTTCTTATTTTGGATCAATCTGCATTCTCCTCTATTTTCATTTTCAAACTTTTTCCTTTTTTTCCCTTCCTTTGAAAGGGCAAGGACTACACCCTCCATCTTGCCCCAGGATAAGGACTACGCCTTCCATCTTGCCCTAGGGTCAGGGCTACGCCCTCCATCTTACCCTGTATCCTCCATTTGGGGGCAGCCATGTGATCGGCAAGGAGCTTCTTCCCGGAAGCCTAAGCCTCTGCTAGCCACACCCAGGAACAAGACACTGACTTGCGCCTGGCCAATCAACAGGGCCCACAGTCCTTTCTCCTCCCCTTACTCCGAACCCCCTATAAACCTCTCTCCACACAGAGTTCTCCCTCTCTGCCACGTGGCTTGCTGCTGTGTCGGTGAATGTGGTCGGGGAGCCGAGCTAGCTCGAATAAAAGACTCTCTGCTTTTGCATCGGACTCAGTTGGTTCCCTGGTGTGGTCTATTTGGGATCTTGAAATCTGGGCATAACATTTGGGGGCTCATCCGGGATCCCCAAGACCCTCAAGGGACCCCGGATCCGGAGAGTCTGACTGACCGCGGTAGGTGTCTGTGTGTTGTGTATTCTGTTCTGTGTGATATATGTTATCTCTAAGGGACTTGTCCTGTATCTGGAGGAATGGCTTCTAGATGTTATTCACCGTCTCTGGGACTTCTGGAGGGAAGTCAAAACTCAGACTGGCTAAGGGTTCGAATCTGGCCTATCTTTTTAAAAAGTTAGAAGAGAAGCATTCCTAGGCAGTTTTCTACTGCCTCTGTTCAGGGACTTGTTCTGTATCTGTCCTGTGTGAGCTCACTTCTGAAATCTGTAAGTGCCCGAAGAGGTCTAGGTGGACGCACTGCTGAAGGACCACAGGCGGGGGAGAGTTGGAAGACGTTCCGCTCCCCAGGAGGGATGCGTATTCCCCTCACGAGGGATGTGGTTTCCCCTCACGGATTTGAGACGAGGCGGGTCACTCCTGCCAGTTTGGCGTAAGGCCATCGTTTAGCTTTCGGGTTTGGCTTCCATGGAGTTGGAAGACTGTTTTGGTTTTGCTTCCACGGAGTTGGAAGACTGTATTTTCGGGCCCTTTGGTTGTTTGTGTTTGTGTTTTTTCCATTTTATTTTGTGGACTTGCTGGACGGACGTTATGGGACCAACTCAGACTGCTCCTTTGGGTATTGTGATTGATCATTTCAAGGAGATTGGGGGAGGCTGTAGAGCTCCCTCAGGAGTTGGGAAGTTGTTATTGTTTAAACTCTAAATGAATGTCTGGTGAAAGTGTGCAGGTGAGGAGGGAGGGGGCCTGCCCTCTCCCCTCCTTTGTGTGGCTCCACAACTTTGGTCGGGCGAGCGTCTGAGTGAGAAACTGTGAAAACAGGTCATCCCCTCCCCGAGTAAATGTGTCTGGGATTTCTGTGCAGGTGTAAAGAGAAAAGCTGGCTTAAAACTAATGCACGCACTGTCCAATTTTGGATAGAGTTTTGAGCTGGAATCTCTTTGCAGATGTGCAGGATAGAGCCCAAGACTGATCGTTTACCCAAAGGGGTAAAAAAAAAAAAGATGCTAGCTAGATTTTAGCAGAAGGATTGGCGTTTCCATAATAAAGAACAGCTTTTAAATGCTAACTAAAGGGTGTTAAGGCTGGCTTCCCAAGGAAGAATGTGTTCAATTTACATCTAAAAAGACCAGGTAGGTCAGAACTTTTTTGCAAGGCTCAAATGTGGTTTTCCAGAGCCGCTTGAAAGTAAAAAGTAAAGTTTACTCTAATTTGCCTCATGAAAAATCTAAAGAAAAGTTTAAGGTTCGGATTGAATTGGGAAAAATTATGTAATTGTGATAACTAAATGCCTTTGCTTATTGGTCTGATTGAGAAGGGAGGCATGGCTTTGGTGTGATGGAAGGAAAGAGAAATGTTGAATGGATGGTAGGCCAGTGAGCTGGGACTAGTCACTGGTGGTGGATTGTGAGAAGGACTGGATGCAGCCTAACTTCTCCTTCTTTGGTACCCCTGAAACGTCAGAGGGTACTTCTGGCCTTGGTTTTCTTGGTTTTTGGTTTGGGATTTGTTTGTTTGTTTGTGAGCCAATGTGTTTAGTCTGTCGATTTTGTTGTTTTGCCAAAATCCTCTTGAAGGACATTGGATGGTTCTTTCCTTCCTCTTTAACTTTTGGGGGATTGTATGAATGGATTACTGATGTAGATTACCAAGGATCTCTATTCTGTATCTCGACACAACTGAAACTGATTTTTTGGTATTCTATTTAGTCTTGTTTTCTTTGTTCTTTGTTTGCTGGGAACTTTGATTTGCTATGGGGATCTGTGCTAGGTTGGGATTTTGGAATTCTGGGGTAAATTTAAAAGGTATTTGTGGCTTTTCTAGTCTGATTGGGACATTTAAGGGTGGGACTCACAGTTATTTTATGCCCCCCCCCCCCCCGCCTGTGCTGAATTAAATGATACAGGCCAGTGTCATTTGGCTTGCTGGTTAAAGAAAGACAATGGGCCTTGGAATCTGTAAAGGTGGGCGGGAATGAAGCTGGTCAAATGTACTGAAAGGGTTTGGTACCTGTTGCTGCTAGCAAAGGAGGGGCTGATATACCCTTTTAGCGCACTCCCTTCAAAGAGACCTGGTTGCTGCTCTGCCACAGAGGAAACTGGTAGAAAGGCAAAAAAAAAAAAAAAAAAAAGCAGAGCACTGTAACTAATAAACAGGGTTACTTTGAAATTCTCCAAGAGAGGAGGAATCTGACTCGGAGACTGGTCGAATCCTCGTTGGGTTGGGAGAACCTGAGGCTATGATAGGGTTCGACAACGGACCAGCCTTTATTTCACAAGTAATGCAGGTAGTAACCAGGGCTATTGGGGCAAATTGGAAATTACATTGTGCCTATAGGCCCCAGAGTTCAGGGCAGGTAGAAAGGAACCATGGAAACTGGTGGGGACTGGGTGGCTCTCCTATCATGTTTTGCAGGCCACCCCCTATCATTCCTAACCTTAAAGCTGACTTTCTTGCTGCAAGAAACTTCTCTTTCCTTGAGAGGGCTCCAGAGGGTGCACGAGGACATTTGGCCGTGCCTCCACGCCATCTACAAGACCAGCCCAACCCCAACTCCTCATCAGCACAGACCAGGAGATTGGGTCTATGTCAGAAGGCACCGCCGGGAGACCCTCGAGCCACGTTGGAAGGGTCCCTACACTGTGGTGCTGATGACCCCCACCACTCTCAAGGTAGACTGCATCACGACCTGGGTCCATCACAGTCACGTCCGGTCAGCGGACCCATCTGTGATCTGGGAAGACTTCGTCACCAAATGGAGTGTTGATCGAGATCAATGCCACCCGCTCAAGCTCAAGCTACGGCGTGCTCGACCTGCCTGATGCTGGTAACATTGCTTGCAATCACTCCTGCCACCGGGAGCCCCCACAATACTGTGCAATAGACTTATATAATGCCTGCATCTTCATGGACATGGCTCCAAAGAGACAAGGACAATTTATAGGATCACATGTTTAGTAGCAGAAGATTTGGCTGCCTGAAGCGGCCATGATGCCAATATTATGTTTCATTGTATTGATATGTTATATTGACCTTTAATTCTCTTGCAGGTTTGAATGTATATTTGCTGTCCTGGAAGGGGACTGTGTGGGGTGAACCCCAAAAGTAAAGGGTGTCTATCTGCTAAGAGGGCAGGTGCCCAACTGGGCAGGGAAGGATGCCCATCAGGTTTTGGTCTCTGTTGAGAGACAGTTGATGGTTGGCAGCCTGTATACTGTCTTGCAGGCCTGCGTAACCATGCCCATGTCAGGGGTATTACAAACCTCAACTGTAGAAATAGAAGTTTGGAATAGAAGGTCTGAGGCATGGTTATGCATAGAAAGAAGGTTTAATGCCAACAGTTACTGTTTTGTTATAACTCTGAAGAATCCATGAAAAGGAATTGGCAAGGGAAGTCAGAAAATCTTAGAGCAGATCAGTATTTTTTCTCCTTATATAATTCCTCTGAAATATTGGCAATGCTAAATAAGTCATGGCAATACATTTCTTTGCATAGATTCAATAAGACTGGTTCCTAATAGTGGTTTTATTAACGGAAAACTTTGACTGGAGTATCATGTTTTAAAGAGCCTGTCTGAGCTCTAAAGACTTGAAGCCAATAAGAGTGCCACAGGAAAGCCTGGTATCCTGCTTGGGAGCCCTGAAGATGGCTGGCGCTGGAGCATCAGGCCCATGCCCTACCATCACTGGCGGTTGGTAAGAGTAGAAGGGGAGCAATAAGGATGCCTCTGCGTCCCTGCAGAACCCCCATACACTCTGGACCGCAATGGGTAGGAGGGCTACTGAGATGGGCCTTAAAGCCTGGAGCGTGGGCTCAAGTGGAGTTGCTACAGGTGAGAGATTCACCTAACTCAGCAGATACTTCAGGCAGGCCTGATGGCAGCTGGATGGCTTGGCTTCCTGGGCCTACGGGGCACATTAAGATTCAACCATGAGATTCCAGCAAAGGTGGTCGGTTACCATTCTTGTTGTGTTTATGCAAACATCAGGCCAAACTGAATACAGTAGATAAATTAATCTTAATTTGGCTTTTTGATAGCCATGGAGGAATTTTAAGAAGAAAAATCCTATTTCAATAGAAGTTGTTAAAGCTAAAATGGTTTCTTTCCCTTCCACCGGACCATTTGTTAAGCATATAGGGATAGTTCAGTTGATAGTTCTGTGTGCCCAGTACGGGCCTCTAGCAATGGTGAAATAGAAATGCAGTCTGTCTCGTGACTGAGCTGGAAGTTTCAAGACAAAGCGGGGAATGAAAGGGCGAGGACTACGCCCTCCATCTTGCCCCAGGGTAAGGACTATGCCCTCCATATTACTCTGTATCCTCCATTTTGGGGCAGCCATGTGCTCAGCAAGGAGCTTCTTCCCGGAAGCCTAAGCCTCTGCTAGCCACACCCAGGAACAAGACACCGACTTGTGCCTGGCCAATCAGCAGGGCCCACAGTCCTTTCTCCTCCTCTTACTCCAACCCCCCTATAAAACCTCTCTCCACACAGAGTTCTCCCTCTCTGCCACGTGGCTTGCCACTGTGTCGGTGAGTGCGGTCGGGGAGCCGAGCTAGCTAGAATAAAAGACTCTCTGTTTTTGCATCGGACTCGGCTGGCTCCCTGGTGTGGTGTATTGGGGATCTTGAAATCTGGGCATAACACCTTTATTTTAAACCAGTTTTCTTTCCCTATTCCCCTAATTATTTACTCTTATTTTTTTATTTCAACTCTGCACATATGTATTCCTTTTCCCCCACACCCCATTTTTTGTGTGTTTTGTTGTTGTTGTTGTTGTTTATGAGTTTCTTTGTCCGTGTTGTAATCTTTATCCTCCTAACTTTCCTTTCTTTCTTTTCTTCTCATTTTTACAATCTTCTCTTTGCTAATTCTGTCTTCTCTGGTGCTTTCTTTTGTTGTTGCTGTAGGAGTCTTGTGTATGTTTTTGTTTTGTTTCTTTCTTTTGTGTTGTGTTGTATTTTACTCTGTTCTGTAAACACCTACACAACAGCTCATACGATATAGTCAGGAGTGAGCCACATAGTCAGCCAGCCTGAGTGGAGATTCCATCCACAAATGGAACAATAACGTTCAACTACACCAAGAGAACCCAAATAACTCAAGCAAGGGGCTCTCCTAGAGCACGTAGCTCAGGAGATGTAAGAGACTGCACCACTGGGTCCCATAAAACACCTACAACATAAGACCACACCACAAAGTCTGGGAGGCATAGCAATTTTTCTGACATAGAAACAAATACAAAGGGTCAAAAAAATGGAGAGAGTAAGAAACAACCTCCAAATGAAATAAAATGATGAATCACCAGGAAAGAAACTAAATGAAATGGAGGCAAGCAGTCTGTCAGATAAATAATTCAAAGTAATGGTAATAAGGGTGTTCAAACAATTCAGTGAGAACTACAGGCAACTTAATAGAATTATATGGGACTTAATGAGAGCTACACCAATATGACAAGAGAGATTGAGACAGTAAATAAGAATCAACTGGAAATGAGAATGGCATTGCTGAAATAAAGAAGAACCTGGAAAGATTCAACAGTAGACTAGAAGAAGCTGAGGATCAAATCAGCAAATCTGAAGATGAGGTAGGAAAAAACACTCATTTTAATGAGGGAAAAATTAATGGGGAAAAGCTAATGGGGAAAATATTAAGCAGGAGGAGAGTTTAAGAGAGCTTTGGGACAACATGAAATGGAACAACATTCACATCATATGGGTCCCAGAAGGAGAGGAATCTGAGAAAGGATTAGAGAATCTGTTTGAAAAATAATGGCTGAAAATTTTCTATAACCTGGTGGAGGACAAAGTCACTCAAGTTCAGGAAACACAGAGAGTCTCAATCAAAATGAACCCATAAAGACCCATGCATAGACACTTCATAATTAAAATGGAAAATATTAAAAACAAAGAACTAATATTAAAAGGCTGCAAGAGAGAGACAGAATTAACTACAGGGAGCTCCCATTAGACTGTCAGCTAATTTCTCCTTAGAAACTTTTCAGGACAGAAGGGAGTGACATGAAATATATAAGTAATGAAAACCAAGAGACTGAACCCAAGACAACTCTATCTAGCAAGGTTATCATTCACAATTGAAGGTGAAATAAAATGCTTCGCAGAAAAAAGAAAGGCTAAAGGACTTAATCACCACCAAACCAGCACTGCAAGAAATGATAAGGGATTGTTATAAGAAGGAGAAATAAAGACAGAGAAAGAGGAACACAGACATAAAGAATAAAAATGGCAATGAATAAGCACCTATCAGTAATAACCTTAAATGTAAATAGCTTAAATGCTCCAATCAAAAGACACAGGGTAACTAAGCAGGTAAGAAAACAGGACCCATATATATACTGTCTACAAGAGGCCTACCTCAGAACAAAGACTCACATAGAATGGAAGTGAAGGATCGGGGGGAAAAAAACCACCAGGCTAATGGAAATGAAAAAAAATAAAAGCTACGGCAGTAACACTCATATCTGAAAAAATAGACCTCAAAGTGAAGGCCATAACAAGAGACAATAAAGGTCGCTTCATAATACTAAAAAGATCGATACAGTGCACTGCTGGTGAGAATGCAGACTTGTGCAGCCACTGTAGAAAACAGTGTGGAGTTTCCTCAAAAAATTAAAAACGGAACTCCCATTTGACCCAGTAATCCCACTTCTAGGAATATATTCCAATAAATCAGAAACACCAGTCAGAAAGGACATATGCACCCCTATGTTCCCAGCAGCACAATTTACCATAGCTAAGATTTGGAAAAAGCCTAAATGCCCATCATCAGATAAGTGGATTAAAAAAAAGTGGTGCATCTACACAATGCAATACTATGTTACTGTAAAAAAGAAAGAATTCTTACCATTTGTAACAGCATGGATGGACCTGAGAGCATTATGCTAAGTGAAATAAGCCAGTCAGAGAAAGATGAATATCACATGATCTTACTCATTTGTGGAATTTAATGAACAACATAAACTGATGAACAAAAACAGAGCCAGAGACATAGAAGCATCAAACAGACTGTCAAACTGTCAGAAGGAAGGCAAGGGAGGGTGAGAGGTAAGAGATAAAAGAGATCAACCAAAGAACTTGTATACATGCATATAAGCATAACCAATGGACACAGACACTAGGGGCATATGCTGGGGTGTGTAGGTGACCGGGAAGAGGTCAACGGGGAAAAAGGAAGACATATGTAATACTATATGTAATACTTTAAACAATAAAGAATTTTAAAAAATAAAAGGATCAATAGAACAAGAGGATATAACTCTGGTAAAATATAGATAGATAGATAGATAGATAGATAGATAGATAGATAGATATATAGATAGATATAGATATAGATATAGATATAGATATAGATATAGATATAGATATAGATATAGATATATAGATATATATTACAGGCCTGCTACACAAAATTCAAGCACGGAGGAGGGGCTATCCCTCAGCCCAGCCTGCATCCTCTCCAATCCGGTACCCCTCGGGGGATGTTCAACTAACTGCCTCTCACAATCCGTGACCACTGGCTCCTAACCACTCACCTGCCTGCCTGCCTGATCACACCTAACCCCTCTGCCTGCCTGCCTGCCTGATCACCCCTAACCACCTCTGCCTGCCTGCCTGCCTCATCGCCCCTAACTGCTCCCATACTGGCCTGATCACCCCAAACTGCTCCCCTGCTGGCCAGCATTAGCCTAATTCCAAAACCAGATAATGACACTACAAAGAAAGAGATTTACTAGCCAGCATCCCTGATATAGATGCTAAATCCTCAACAAAATGTTAGCAAATCAGATCCAGCAATATATTAAGAAGATCATACACAATGACCAATTGAGATTTATTCCAGGAATGCAAAACTGGTACAATATTCACAAATCAATAAATATGATCCATCACATAAATAAATTGGAAAAAAATCACATGATCATATCAATTGATGCAGAAAACACATTTGACAAAATCCAACTCTCATTTTTGATTAAAAAAAAAATCTCAGCAAAGTGGGAATAGAGAGATCATACCTCAATATAATAAAGGCCATATATGACAACCCTACAACCAACATCATACTCAATGGGCAAAAACTAAAACCATCTCCACTAAAAATAGGAACAAGACAGGGATGTTCGCTTTGACAACTAAGAATGGCTAATATCAACAAATCAACAAAGGACAAGTGTTTGCAAAGATGCGAAGAAAAGGGAACCCTAGTACACTGCTGATGAGAATGCAGACAGGTACAGCCACAAGCAATATGGAGTTTCCTCAAAAATTTAAAAGTGGAACTGCCATTTTACCCAGTGATCCCATTCCTAGGAATATATCCTAAAAAATCAGAAACTCCAATCCCAAAGAATATATGCACCTATATGTTCATAGCAGCCCAATTTACAATAGCTAAGATTTGGAAACAGCCCAAGTGCCCATTAGCAGATGAGTGGATAAAAAAAGCTGTGGTACATCTACACAATGGAACTATATATATATATATATGGGCCAGGACACCATAACGGTCATGAACAGCTCAGGAGGAGGGGCCAAGTGCATGCCAGAGCCTGAAAGAACAAAAGACAGGGTGGCCCTCGCCTGGCCCCGGAGCCGGAGCCGGAGAGAACATGTAGGGGGGCTGGAAAGGAGACACAAACCCACAGGGAGGTCAGCCCCCAGCAGCCCTGCGGCTGCAGCAAGGGGCTGCTGGGGCCAGACCAAGTCAAGCCGCCCAGCGGTCTCACAGTGAAGAGGCCAAGCCCAAGGCGAAGAAGCCGCTACACCGACCAGCCTGCACTATGGACCTGTTCAGAAGTGTGGGTGAGTCCGGGGCATCTAGCCTACAGCCATGGGAAGTCTCCCTCTCCCCAGAGTTAGGAGGACGATCCTAGGTGCATCCATCAGCCTGGTCCTGACTGCAGGGGTGAGGTCCTGCAGGCTGGGGTTTGATCCCCACGCATTAGATGTAGGAGACCAGTGCCTTTGTTATTGCTGTGTGTCTGGGTTTTAATTGGACAAATGCCCAGTGGTCCCAGTTGAAGAAGCTGCCTGATGGTCTTGGGCGAAAAAGCTGCCCGCAGTCCCGGGCGCCAGCTTAGCAAAATCTTGCAAGAGGAGAATTCTGTCTGGATTTCCCCAAATTCCCTTAGCCCCTACTCACCCCTCTGTAAAGGTGAAGAACAAGTGAGGCCCCTTAAATAAAAATCAGAGATCTCCAGCAACAGTGGAGCTCTCTCATCACAATCATTTGGACTGGATGGCATTTGAGTATTTATCTAGGCATCATGACAGAGAAACACAAGCTCAAGTCATGATCTTTGCCCTTAAGTAATTCACAATCTTATTAGAGCAAGTGGATGATAAAAGCACAGTGATGACATCAGAATGTAAGGCAACAATACAGAGAGGAACAGAGGCAATTGCTAGGGTGATTTTCCAACAATTAGTACAAAGAGCATGTGCTGTGAGTTAAATAAAAAAGAAATATGTGTGGAAGTAGCTGCTTCATGAGTATGGCATTTCTTCCTATTTTAAAGGGAGCTGAGTTCCATGTGAACTGTGTACTATATGCTATGCTATCTGAGGCGCAGGACAAGGGAGGCCTTAAGTGTACTATGCTTTGATATTTTAGTCATTCTTTATTGTCCAATATGATTTATTTCTGTACACCTCAGTTTTGTAATAGTTAAATTACTAGAATAATACATCTTGCTATAAAATTTTACTAGAAGATCAAATGATCATGTGACATTTATTGTTATTTTCTATACATGAACACAATCTCTGGTATGCTAGTGATAGGTATTATAGAAATATTCAGATAGGGAGACCTACAGGCTTGATTACAAGTGAGGATTACTATCACAACCCAAATTTATTGCTTAAAAAAAATAGCATGGAGCCAACTAGAAACTGACCCAAATATAAGCCCTTGAAGGGCAAATGTAAGTGGGAT
This sequence comes from Myotis lucifugus, assembly GCF_000147115.1. Lineage (NCBI taxonomy): Eukaryota > Metazoa > Chordata > Mammalia > Chiroptera > Vespertilionidae > Myotis > Myotis lucifugus. The sequence goes on along the minus strand of NW_005871284.1, from coordinate 1,767,497 downwards.
AAGCTTCGCTATTACAAGAGCAACAAGAAAAAATTCAGACGCAAGAATGAGAAGCACATTGCATCCACTCTAAGTTGCTGCTAAAGAAAAAGAATGGTATACTATAAAAATACTTAATACAGATTGTAAAGAGATTTTTTCAAAGAGGATTTCCTAGAGTAGGTGGTATTTCAGTTAATTTTTTTTAACTGTGAAGAGGTTAGCT
>NW_005871284.1:1756731-1764103 GCF_000147115.1 Myotis lucifugus | reverse complement strand
AGGCAGAGAATAACCAAAGAATTTATATGCATATATGCATAATCCATGGACACAGATAATAGCGTGGTGAAGACCTGGGGTGGAGCAAGAACAGGGTGGAGGGGAAGAATGGGTGTGTAAATGGGGGACATTTGTAATATTCTCAACAATAAAGATAAAAAGGACTTTAAAAGAATAATATTGGTCAAATGAATGAGATGTGTCTTTGAATTAAAGAACAAATAAAATAGTTGTCATATAATGAATATTTCCTAAAAACAGAAAAGATATGTTAGTGGAGGTGGAGCATGTTCAAGGAAGCTAGTGTGATTGCTAGACAGCTTTCAGATTCAGTTGGTGATGTTACTCATTAATTTGTGAGATCAATCTGTCCAGTCAGGTGCTATTTATTTTTATGACCTTTGCCTAATTACATGTCTGATTTTTAGATCATAGTCTAGAGTGATAAAAAGCACTCATAATATTGCTTTGTGGAACTTAGTACTTGTTGCACCCTAAATATGCCACATACACAGCCCAAAGTCCATCAGAAACTATATCTCAGTCTCATCAAGTTCTTCTCCTTTCAGTACTAGACATCCTTCCTCTAACACAGACCTCCTCCAGCTCCCAGCCCTGAGCTCCTGAGAGAAAGTCTCTAACCAGACCTACACAGATCATGAGAGACCCAGCCCACAACAGAGGCAGAGGTAAGTCTGGAGCCCCTGCCTATGGAGGGGGTCAGTCCCAAAGTTGGAGGAGGAGGCAACTTTGAAGAAAGGACCAAGTTAGTGTTCTGTGAAAGGTTCTCCTGCACAGAAGAGGTGTGGATGGAGAGAGCTGTGCTTCTTGACAGGAAAGTGGGATGAAAGGGGACAGAAGGAGGGAAAGGGGGTAGAACTGAAGAAGTTAGGGTAAACTAATTGTGGTACTTTAAAAGCTTGGGGTCCTGTTTGCCAGGGTTCTGAGGTGGGAAATCTCCTCCTAGGTATTTGCACTCTATTGCTTAATCTGTGAAGACTAGATCAGCGGTCTTCACAATAGAGTATATACACCTGAGGGTGTGAAAAGACTCAGCAAGATACTCAGATAGGAATAGTGCAAACAAGATGAGTATTTTTTAGAAAAAAAATAATTTTACTATTCCAAGTTTCATTTTAAAGAGTGTTTCTTTAATTTACCTATATTTGTTACAGTATTACAGATGTCCCCCACTTTCACCCCATTGCCCACTTCCACTGGGCTTCCACCCTACCCCTAGCCTTCACTGCACTATTTTCTGTGTCCATGGGCATTTCATATATGCATATAAGTTCTTTTATTTTGCCCATAAATTCATGTTTTATTTTTATAAATTTTTTTTATTGTTGAGTGTATTACAGAAGTACTACATTTTCCCCCTCTTTACCTTCCTCTGCCCAGCCCCTAGCCCCCCAAGGCCTTTGCCACCCTATTGACTGTGTCCATGAGCTATGCATCTACACTAATAAAAGACAAACATGCAAATTGATCGCACCTTTGCTATGCCTTAAGCCATGCCCACCAGCCAATCAGAGTGACTATATGCAAATTAACCCAACCAAGATGGCAGCCGGCAGTCACAGAGCTGGAGCGAGCAAGAGGCTTGGTTGCCCAGTGATGAAGGAAGCCAAGCTTCCCACATGCCGCGGCCAGCTCTGAGTTCCACTCAAGGCAACAAAGTTTCAATTATAGAAGATAAATAAACCCCAGATACCTGCTTTCAGCTGCCCGTGGCCACTGAGCTGGAGTGAGCAGGAGGCTTGGGTTGCCCCTGGCGATGGAGGAAGCCAAGCTTCCTGTCCGCCCTGGCCGGCTCTGAGCTCCACTCAAGGCTACAAAGTTTCAATTATAGAAGGTAAATAAATCCCAGAATTTAAAAAAAAAAGAAGAACAAAAGGAGAGGCTGGGCGCTTCCATCACCAGGGGGCTTGGCCAGCCTGAAAACAGCCATCAGCCCCTCACCCACACTGGCCAGTCACACTCAGTGGGGACCCCCCACCCTGAAGGGGGTGTGACCAGCTGCAAACAGCCATCAGCCCCTCACCCAGGCTGGCCAGGCACCCCAGCGGGACCCCCACTCTGATCCGGGACACCCTTCAGGGAAAACCAGCCCGCCCCCACCCATGCACCAGGCCTCTATCCTATATAATAAAAAGGTAATATGCAAACTGACCCTAACAGCAGAACGACTGGGAATGACTGGTCACTATGACACACACTGACCACCAGGGGGCAGATGCTCAATGCAGGAGCTGTCCCCTGGTGGTCAGTGCGCTGCCACAGGGGGAGCTATGCTCAGCCACAAGCCAGGCTGATGGCTGCGAGCACAGCGGTGGTGGCAGGAGCCTCTCCTCGCCTCCTCAGCAGCACTAAGGATATCCGACTTCAGCTTAGGTCTGCTCCCTGCTGGTAAGTGGACATCCCCCGAGGGCTGACGGGCTGCCAGAGGGATGTCTGACTGCCAGCTTGGGCCCGTTCACCCAGTATTCGGGCTTAAGCCACCAGGTGGACTTCCTCCAGGGGTTCCCAGACTGCAGGAGGGCATAGGCCAGGCTGAGGGACCGCCCCCCCCCCACGAGTGCACAAATTTTTGTGCACCGGGCCTCTAGTATAAGTATAAAGTTCTTTGGTTTATCTGTGCTCATACACCCACCCCCTAAACTGAGATATGTCAGTCTGTTCCATGGCTCCCCCTCTTCCCCCCACCCCCGCCCCCACACACACCTCTTCGCTCTCTCTGAAAAACAATGGGAAAATTATCCTTGGGTGAGGATTACCATAAAAAAATAAATAAATAAACCAGCCCCACTTGACTCTCCACTGTTTTAGGGCTGTTGGCCCTTGCTGGGCAGGGCCTTCACCCAGGCTTTGTTCAAGTCAGAGTCCTCCCTGCTGCCAGCCCCAGACCCAGAGGGCGGAGTGGGGAGGGCAACACAGATTTTTAAGCCCAGAGCATTTCCCACTTGCCTCAGGTAGTGGGGGGTGAGGCAGAACCAGCCCTTCCACAGGTTGTGGAAGGGGATCCTCACCTGCACTGAAGGTGGGCAGGGCCTCCTTCCTGGACCCACTATCCACTCTCAGTCTTGCTCTCTGCTTAAAATGCTTCTAGAAAGTAAAGGGACCCTCAGATTCACTGGTGGGTATGCCTGACAGACACATGTGCTGGCCCTGAGCTTTGCTGAATGGTTCCCTTCCACAGGTACATCAGCGCTGACTTCCCAGGCCAGACAATGCTTGGGCACTCTCCCTGCTTCCACAGCTGCCAGCAAGTCTCAGCCTTGAACTCCTGCCACTGAGCTCCCAATACACAGCCAGCGCCTACCCAGCCACCTCTATTCACTCCCTGGGCCCAGGTCTCCGTGGTTCCTAGTGCTTGCATGCACGAAGACTCCTCAGGTAAATTCAAACCTGGTGCTACAGGTGTTGGGCCTAAGGCAGTGGTAGCCTCCCCGAGTCCCCACACAAGACAGACCACACACACACTTGCCAAGTGTACTAGCCCACACACACACTCTCTCAAACACACACTCACTCCCACCCTCACACCTGTCCTGCCACAATTTTGGGTCAACCCCAAAGTGTTTTTCTTTTATCTTAAAAAGCAAGGAATAGTCTTCCATTCTTCTTTACATTCCCTTCTCTTTTTCTTTCTTTCCCTTCCCCTCTCTTTCTGAACAACCCAGTCTGAAAGTGTTCAGGTAGGCAGAGCAAGTGGACATCTGTGCTGGCAATCAGAGGGCAGGGAGTAGAGGGGTACCAAGGAGGCCCCCAGCAAGGGGTCAGAGCCCAATGTAGTGTAGGGATACTAGGCCATTCAGGCAGCCTGAGCTGGGGGAGATGAAAGTACATGGGAAAGAGAGCTCTCTGATAATTGTCAGAGCCAGAGCACAGTGAGGAATGGGGTAGGACACATCAGAACATAAACAAGGTAAAGAGGGGTCCATGTGGAGAGAATGCCCAGCATAGTGCTGGAGAGGGCATTTATGTAGGAGAAGGGGAAGAAACAGAGGTGAGAAATTTGGCTTCCTACAGGAGGGTTGATCAAAAAATAAATATATTAAGGATCAAATGCCAGGATTCTCACTTTCAAAGAAGAAAGTTACATATATAGAAGGGTGGACAGATACTAAAATGAAATCACTAGCTGGTGATTTCAGTGTAGCCTGAGGAAGTAGCCATGGTGGGCCAAGTGAAATCCTTGAAGGAATTTACCAAGAGCGCCAGACTGATCCAGCAACCTATGATTGAAAGCTGATAAAGGACTCTAAATCCCTGCTCTTAGAAAGTAGGACCCCTAACAGGAGCTAGTGTGCTAAAACTTGAGAGTTGCCTGAGAGAACCCCAAACTGCCACGTGGTCTTCCAGCTCCTCCTGAGACTTTATACAACAGTAAATCTTGTTCCCACCCCCCTTATTTCAACACTATTTCATTTGGGTTCCACCATAAATATACCATGTGTAGTGTAGAAGAAGTACAAAGGAACAATTGGAGAAAATGTATTGGGCACTTTAATTTTGCAGTGAGTTTCCATAAAAAGATCTTGGTCAAGGCTTAGTTATTTGGATAGCTCCAGAGTACTAACACCCTGGAACTCTTTGCCAAGGTCATCCACATTTCCCCATATTTCTCTCTCAGGTCTCTCAACAGCTTCTTAGGTCTCTGCATTGTTTCCACAGTGTCCCCTCCCTCCCATTGGTGGGAAGTTGGCTCTGTCCTGTAGGGGAGGCAGAAACCATGTAATTTTATCTTGCCCAGGTGAGATAGTTGCCATAAAATGTTGTCCCTAACCTGTTATGTCCTACACTTTCAAGAGATTTGTATACAGGACCCCACTTAGTTAAAGGTACCATGTACCACACAGATACCAGTGTGACTTCGTATTTCATCCATAAGTATGTCTTATACCAGTTTTCCCATCAGTTGGGTCCTTCAGATGGCCTTGCAAGATGAGCAGAAAATGGGAAAAGCAATATCTGACAAACTGTTTGATGACAGCAACTGCACACTCTGCTTGATCAACTGCCTAGATTTAGTCTTCAGCCACCTGCACTGAATGCTGCTGCCCTTCAGAAAAATGATCCCATAGAGCAGTGGTCAGCAAACTTATTAGTCAACAGAGCCAAATATCAATAGTACAACGATTGAAATTTCTTTTGAGAGCCAAATTTTTTAAACTTAAACTATATAGGTAGGTACATTGTTATTAACTTAATTAGGGTACTCCTAAGCTGGCCTTTGCTAAAAACGTCCTCAATCTGATTGAGATACGTTCGCTGAGGTCGACCCCTTCCAACTCTCCCATCCACACTCGTCTTGTATACTTGTTTAGCCATTAAGAGTGTGGATGGGAGACTTGGAAGGGGTCGACCTCCCCGAATGTACCTCAAAACAATGTACCTCCCCCGCGCTGCGTATCCCGCAGCTCGACCGAGCAACACCCCCCACTTCTTCTAACACCACTTCTTCAAAATAGACTAGCCCAGGCCAAAAACCGACTTCTGCGCATGAGCCACGAAGTTTCAATCGCACTGTGTGTGTGTTCCCACACGTGGTATTTTGTGGAAGAGCCACACTCAAGGGGCCAAAGAGCCGCATGTGGCTCGTGAGCCACGGTTTTGCCAACCACTGCCATAGAGCAACAGGAAGAGTTCAAATAAATGCAGGTGCTCAAGGAGCCCACATGTGGTCATACCTGGAGTGGATTAGAGGAACAAAGAGGCCAGGTAGGTGGAGCTCAAAGCAGCAGCACCCAAACTCTGTCCTCATTTACATCAGATATTTTTTGTCAATTTGCAGTTCATATGTACAAATTAAAAGCACAGTGATTATCTTAACATTGTATGCACATACTACAAATAAAACTCCTCATTTTGAAACGCTGGATGAGAAAGAAATTCCATTGGATTTCCCCATTCATATTTTACATGAAATTTTAACATTACATTTGCAAATGAAAAAGAAAGAGCTGTTATGTTTTTTAACTACCATGTAAAAGAATGGGAATGAAAAACATTTTAATGTTTGTATTACTTACTTATGCAACTAAAATATCTTACCAATTATGATTATGGAGAAATTGAATACATCATCATTAATAACTGCAATTGAATTATGATAATTATCTGTAGTTTTTTCAAGTATACAATCAGAGATCTCCAATAAGTGCTTAATCTCTAAAATTTATAGGGAACTCATACAACTTAACAAAAGGAAGGTAAACAATCTAATCAAAAAATGGGCAAAGGCAACATCATACTCAATGGACAAAAACTAACACCATTTCCCCTAAGAACAGGAACAAGACAGGGATGCCCACTCTCACCACTCCTGTTCAACATAGTCCTGGAAGTATTAGCCATTGCAATTAGACAAGAAGAAGAAACAAAAGGCATCCAAATTGGAAAAGAGGAAGTAAAACTGTCCTTATTTGCAGATGACATGATATTATACATACAAAACCCTAGAGACTCCATCAAAAAACTACTAGACTTAATACATGAATTTGGCAATGTAGCAGGATACAAAATTAACCCCAAGAAATCTGAGGCATTTCTATACACCAATAATGAACTTTCAGAAAGAGAGATTATAAAAACAATCCCATTTACCATGGCACCAAAAAAATTAAGCTACCTAGGAATAAACTTAACTAAAGAGGTAAAAGACCTCTACTCAGAAAACTACAGGATGTTGAAAAAAGAGATAGAGGAAGACATAAACAGATGGAAGAACATACCGTGTTCATGGATTGGTAGAATCAACATCATTAAAATGTCCATACTACCCAAAGCAATCTATAAATTCAACGCACTTCCCATCAAAATACCAATGGCCTACTTCAAAGATCTAGAACGAACTCTCCAAAAATTCATATGGAATAAAAAAAGACCCCGAATAGCTGCAGCGATCCTGAGAAAGAATAAAGTAGGTGGGATCTCAATGCCAGATATCAAGCTGTATTACAAAGCCACTGTTCTCAAAACTGCCTGGTACTGGCACAAGAACAGACATATAGATCAATGGAATAGAATAGAGAGTCCAGAAATTAGCCCGAACCAATATGCTCAATTAATATTTGACAAAGGAGGCAAGAACATACAATGGAGCCAAGATAGTCTCTTCAATAAATGGTGTTGGGAAAACTGGACAAATATATGCAAGAAAATGAAACTAGACCACCAACTTACACCATACACAAGAATAAACTCAAAATGGATAAAGGACTTAAATGTACGACAGGAAACCATAAAAATTCTAGAAGAATCCAAAGGCAACAAAATCTCAGACATATGCAGAAGCAATTTCTTCACTGACACAGCTCCTAGGGCACTTGAAACTAAAGAGAAAATGAACAAATGGGACTACATCACA
>NW_005871284.1:1736138-1736910 GCF_000147115.1 Myotis lucifugus | reverse complement strand
TCCCACCACCACTGCTGTACTGGCAGCTGGCAGCCTGGATTGTGGCTGAGCAGAGATCCTCCATGTGGGAGCTCACTAACCACCAAAGGGCAGCTCCTTCATTGAGCGCCTGCCCCCTGGTGGTCAGTGTGTGTCATAGTGACCAGTCATTCCCAGTCTTTCTGCTGTTAGGGTCAGTTTGCATATTACCCTTTTACTATATAGAATAGAGGCCTGGTGCACAGGTTGGGGCCGGCTGGTTTGCCCTGAATGGTGTCCTGGATCAGGGTGGGGGTCCCACTTGGGTTCCTGGCCAGCCTGGGTGAGGGGCTGATGACTGTTTTCAGGCTGCCCGCACCCCCTTTAGGGTTGGGGTCCCCACTGGGGTGCCTGGCCAGCCTGGATGAGGATCTGAGGCTGTTTTAAGGCTGGCCACACCCCCTTTAGGGTGGGGGTCCCCACTGGGGTGCCTGGCCAGTCTGGATGAGACTCTGAGGGCTGTTTTCAGGTGGGCCAAACCTGCAACTGAAGCTCCCAGTCTCTCCTGTTTTTCTTTTTTTTTTTTTATTCTGGGATTTATTTACCTTCTGGAACTGAAACTTTGTTTCGGCTCCAGCTCTGAGGCCAGCTGCTGAAAGCAGGTATCTGGGTTTGTTTAGCTTCTATAATTGAACTCTGTTGCTTTGGAGCTGTTGCTTTCAGAGCTCAGAGCCGTGCCACGGCAGGTGGGAAACCTTAGCTTCCTCCATCGCTGGGGCACCAAGCCTCATATTCGCTTCAGCTGCATGGCTGT
>NW_005871284.1:1721237-1735754 GCF_000147115.1 Myotis lucifugus | reverse complement strand
CAAACTGAAGCTCACAAGCCACATGCTTTGTGGCATTGGTTCACAAAACCTTATGTACATGGGTTTCAAGTGTACAACTCAACAAAACATCATCTGCACACTGCACCATGTGCCATCACCCCAACAAAGTGCCTTTCTGCCCCAATTTCCCCCTCTTCATCCACCTCTTCCCACCCTTCCATCCCCCTTTCCCTATGGCTAGAATCACACTGCTGTCTGAGTATGTTTACATGGCATCTTTCCCCATTCATTTTAACTGGAAGTATGCCTACTACTCTCCTTCTACAGATGAGAATTTTCCGTTGACTTCTATGGCCCTGTAAAAGGTCATGCTGCCCTTAGAGCCTGGGGGTCCTAAGTGTCCAGGCACCAATCCCAGGACTAGACTGTACTAAGGGAGGTGCCTAGGACACAAAAGTTAGGGAGGCTTGAACTCTCAGTTTTACATAAATGCTGCCCCTATTCTTGCATGACACTGAGAGTAAATGCCTTCTTAAATTTTGCATCTAGGGTGCTTCATTGCCTACACAAGTCCCAGCTCTTCCCTGTACATTCTTATTAAATGTGCCAAGAGTGCAATGCCTGGAATTCTCTTTACTTGGATCATTTCTCAAGGTTGAGTTTGCAGTGAGCAAACTTGAAAAATAAAGTGATTTCTTTTCTGAATAAAGAGAAAACTTGTTTCCCCCTGTTATAGAAGCAGTAAATACCAGCGCCACACCCGCCATTGCATCTGCCAGGCCATCTATTCATCATGCCTCGCCTACTATGCCAACGAAGTGGAGTCCTGTGCTGAATCTGACCCTGAGGGCGCCAGTGACAATGCCCCTGGGACTGCCAATGAAGCTGAGGGGTCACCCTTGACAACACCGCCACCTGAGCAGATGCCCCCAAGGCTACTGACGCAGGCCTTGACTCAGAACCTGCCTGGACCTGCCCGCCAGGGGAGGCCCCGGGTAAGGCCCATGACACTCCCTACTCCAACACCACGGAAGCCCATGCAAAGAAGGTTCAGCACCTATTCAAATATTACCCTTAGAAGGAGGCAGAACTCAGCAGCTAGATGGAGAGTCTCACCAGCCTACCTATAGGTCCCTATTTCCAGAAGGGTCTAAAGGATGAAATTATCCTGTGCAAACTCATGAATAAGCTGCATCCAGTCTCAGTCTTCAGGATCAACCACTCTAAGCAAAATTAGTGTGCTAGGGGGAGGGACTGTGGCATGGAAAAATTACTGAATGTGTTGGGGGCAAGGGACCATGGCATAGAAAAATTATTGATTGTTTTAAAGAAACAAAGTGGTATGATATGCTCCAGCCAGGTGTGACCCCGGTTTCCTCCTGTTTGTATTAAACTTTTCATCCTGCAAGTTCTAAAGAACAGCTAACAAAATGCTTTGTGATTTTTACAAATAAAAAGCTTTGCTGCACCCCTAATAGTTACTGCAGCTGTGAGGCTTCCAGAGAGCAGCAACGTGCTATAGTCAGCTGGCCAGCTTAATAAAGACTCCTAAATTTAAATTCTGAGTCAGTGGTCTATCTCACTGATTGAACCCATAACATTTGGAGGCCCCAGTGAGATACCCCACATCCCTGTGGGGAACGGCTACCAAGGAGGCCTCCAGTCTCCGTCCTGGGTCCCAGGGAGGCAGAGGAGACTCCACCCAAAACTTTCAATTCGGAAACCGAGCTACCTGGACTCTCAAGAGAGGTAAGGAAGACCGGTCATTAATCTGGAATTAGGACCTATATGGAGGGCTGGACACAACAGTACTCCTGGTCCTGACCCGCGGCCACGACGGTGGCCAGGGTCTCTGGTTCATGCGGCTGTAGGCTGCACCGGGTTTGTCTGTCTGGTGTTTGTTGTCTGGTGTTTGTTATCTTGGTGTTTGTTGTCAAAAAGTCGTCTGCTTCTGTGTGCACCCCACTGCAATGTTTTTTGAAAAATTTTCAGAACTTCAAGGAGTGAGCTGCAGGTTCTGGGCAATCTTAGGTTGCATTTGTCTGGTTTGTTTTGTCTTTGTTCTTTGTTGTCTTTGTCTTTGTCAAAATGGGTTAGGGTCAGTCAACTTCGTTGACTCCCTATCAGTCAGGCCCACTCCAAGTGAGTAGAAGGGGAGCTTTATCACCTCCTGGGAAGCCATAGAGCTCCTTCAGGAATTGGGAATTTGTTAGGAATTGGGTGGATTGTTTAAACTCTGAGTGAAAGTCTGGTGAAAGTGTATGAGTATAGAGGGAGGGGGCCTACCCTCTCCTCTCCTTTGTGTGACTCCACGACTTCGGTTATGGAGTCCGAGTGGGCCCCAACCTTCGGTTCTGCAATTCATCATATGGCATAACGGTAACTCACCCCCACGTGGAGGTGACCAGGCCTGGGGTTTATACAGGTGCACCTTAGCTAAGACAAATCTAAGCTCCCAAGGGACGTGGCCAGGCGGGCATCTGCATGAGAATCTGTGAAAACAGGTCATCCCCTCCCTTGTCTGTCTCTCGCCACCAATCATCATGAGGTCGGGACAAAGTAAACCCACTGTTCTCAATTGCATGTTGAAAAAAACGGGATTCGATTGAGGAATTATGAGTAAACAGCTGTTTGTTTGTGTGGGACTAGCCAATTTACTACCGAGAAGGGGGACTGGATACAGTCTTAGTCTTAACTACTCCAGTAGGTTCTGTTTACTTGCTCAGCTCCAGTCTGGGCTAGTCTACTGAGAGAGTGTGAGTATGGGTGTTGTCTGCCTTGGCTGCTCATTAACTGGTCTGTGTGAAGTGAAAGCTACTTTGATTTATTCTGCATTTCTGTTGATTCACCTGGCTGAATGTTTGGGCTGGACCCATGATGGTCTGCAAAAGTCTCTAGCAGCTGTGAGAATTATTTTTCTCAGAATCTTTTGCTCACTATTAAAGCGGAATCAGTCCACTTAGCTAATAAAAATTTCTATCAGTTGCTCTTACCTAGGTTATAAATTTACTGTATTAAATCGAAGTTCTGGGGTAGATTTAAAGGTTATGATGTTAATGCTTTTGATTTGCAGAAATTCTGTGAACGGGAGTGGCCCACTTTCCAGGTGGGATGGCTGGACGTAGGGACTTATGATTTAACCACCACTTTTCAGGTTCACCATGTTGTCTACGGCTGGCCAGGTCACCCCAACCAAATTCCCTATATTCAAGTATGGGTCAATATTTTGACTGAAAAACCAAGGTGGTTAAAGAGTTGTCAGAATAAGGAAGAGAAATTGGGACAGAGACAGACAGTCCTCTTGGCTTCGTCCCAGAAGGGAAAAACTCCCCCTGTTCTGCAAGGTCTGGGTGAGGAGGCACTCCCCAGGGTCAGGCCTCCCCTGTATGCTCCCCTTCCCGCCAGTCCTACAGTGGCAAATGACCCCAATCCAGAGCCCCTGCCTCCTCCACAGCTGGTTTCCTTTCCTCCGGAAACACCAGTCCAGGGCCAGACTCTGTTCTCCCCTCCTCGCACTGGGCGAGGGATGGCGTGTGGAGGCAGGGAGGGGGAGGGCCAGCGGGGCCCTGTGGCGTCCTCTGGTCCCGCAGCTCCTGTGTTGCCACTGCAGCGGGCAGGCCCTCCGGACCTGGGTCCAGACAGGCAGCCTTTTGTAGTCAGTATCCCCTTTTCTACTGGTGGCCTATGCAGTTGGAGGGGCTGGGGTCCTTCTTTCTCCCAAAACCCATAGGGGTTAATCTCTCTTTTGGAGTCTGTGTTTTTTATAATTGTCAGCAGCTGCTGCAAACCCTTTTCGCTTCAGAAGAGGGTCAGGGCGGAAGGGAGGAAACTTGCTCTGGGTCCGGATAGACAGCCTACATCTGACCAAGACAGGTTAGAGGCTGTGTTTCCCTTCAGGCGACCCGACTAGAACCCTAATAGTGACAGGGGAAAGGAGGCTCTCGATCGGTACCGCCATACTCTATTGAGGGACATCCGAGCTGCTGCTCAGAAACCCAAAAACCTCTCTAAGGTGACAGAGACAGTCCAGGGGCCTAACGAGAGCCCGGCAGCTTTCCTCGAGAGGCTGCGCAAGGTCTATCAGGTATATACCCCCATTGACCCTGATGCCCCGGAAAATCGGAGGGCTGTCAATGTTGCATTTGTTTCCCAGTCAGCCCCAGATATTAAGGGAAAAAATTGCAGAATTTAGAGGGCTTTGAGGGGAAATCAATCTCTGAGTTGGTTGAGGTGGCCCGGAAGGTTTTTAACAATCAGGAGGACCCAATGGTAGGTTTAAACACCTGGATGGCGAAGGTCCTCCTGGCCATGAGTGAGGAAAAGGGCCCAAGGGGCCGGAGAGACAACAAGGGCAAAGAAAAACCTCGAGGGAGAAAAGGAGTCCAACCCCGGCTTGGGAAAAATCAGTATACATTTTTCAGAAAGGAAGGACATTGGGAAAGGGAGTGCCCTGAATGTGCGGGGGAACCGACTCCTGTGCTGGTAGAGGAGGTGGACTAGGGTTGTCAAGGCTCAGCTGGCCCCCGAGAGCCCAGGATAACCCTGACAGTAGGGAGCCAAAAGGTGGACTTCCTTGTGGAACTCATAGCATTCACTCAGGCCCTCTAGTGGGGAAAGGAAAAAAGAGTGAACATTTCAGCTTCCTGAAAACAGCTGCCTTGAACCCGGCCACACTCCTGCCTGATGAGGAGGCAGAGGCCCCTTTGCATGACTGCGAGGAGACACTGACTACCCTCACTTCCCTCCACAAGGACCTTGTGGACCAGCCCCTGCAGAATCTGGATGAGACCCTCTACACGGATGGGAGCAGCTTCGTAGAGGAAGGTACCCGGTATGCGGGGGCGGCAGTAGTGACATGAGGAGGAGCCAGGGAAGATATACAATCTGCCAGGATTAGGAAGAAGCCCTGGTGAGCGCCCCAGCACTCGCCCTGCCAGACCTACCCAGGGACTGCAGGGATATATCTCCTCACACTGCCCTTACAGGAGGACACGGGAGCCACCTTAAAGAGGTTTCCTGACCTCAGGAGGAAAGGAGAAATTCTCCTGAGATACTTAACCTCCTGGAAGCCATATGGGGGCCAAAAGAAGTGGCAGTAATTAATTGCCAAGGGCACCAGAAGGCAAACCACCAAGGAAGTGGCTAAAAGACCAGTAGGGCCCCTAGAAGTTCTCGTAGCCCTGCCAGCACGAAGGCTCCCAGAGAAGCCTACTTATCTGCCGAAGGAGCAGAGGCTAGTTGAGAAACTAAGGGCCCCAGGAAGGAGAGGCTGGATGACTAATTCTGCCAGATGGGAGGCCTATAGTGCCAGAAGCCCTGGGGCGGACCGTCGCTTCCCAGACCCACCAGAGTAACCACCTGGAGGGAACGAAGCTATCAGAACTACTGGGAAGAGAATTTTACAACCCAGGGCTCCAGAAAATATCCCAAGACTTGGCTAGAAGGTGCCAAGTGTGTGCCCAGGTGAACCAAGGCCCCCTGTTGTGGCCGCGCCGGAGCAGCGATTCCGAGGTCAGAACCCCAGAGAACACTGCGAAGTGGACTTCACCGAGATACCGGGAGGACAAGGAGGGTATAAATACTTGCTGGTTTTCATTAATACCTTCTCTGATTGGCCTAAGGCATACCCAACCAAGGCAGAGACAGCACAGGTAGTAGTTATGAAACTCCTCACTGAAATTGTCCCCCGGTTTGGCCTACCACTATACATGGGGTCCGACAATGGCCCGGCGTTTATTGCCAAAGTTACACAATCCATAGTTAAGGCCCTGAGGGTTACCTGGAAATTGCATTGTGTTTATAGACCACAGAGTTCTGGACAGGTAGAGAGGATGAATCGGACCTTAAAGGAAACATTAACTAAGTTAAAATTAGAGACTGGCAAAAACTGGGTAAGTCTCCTTCCTTTTGCTCTCCTCAGAGCTATGTACACCCCATATATAAAAGGACTCACCCCTTTTGAAATTATGTTTGGCAGGCCGCCACCTCTCCTTCCCAGCTTAAAGGAGGAAGACCTTGCCTGGCTGTCTACCCGAAATTTACTTAAGTCCTAACAGGCTTTGCAGAGCAGTCAGCACAGTGGGTGGTGAGAGCCGTAAGGGAGGAGGACGTGCTGAGATCCAGTCCAACACAGCCTGCCTTCTCTCCGGGTGATCTCATCTAGGTGAAGTGCCACGACCCTGGCAGCCTGGAACCTAGATAGGATAGACCCTACCAGGTGGTGCTGAGCACTCCAACCGCCATCAAAGTCGCAGGAAAGCAGCACTGGGTCCATTGTATACAGGTTAAGAAGGCGAATGACAGTGTCGAGGGATGGCAGGTCCAGAAGACCGGAGACCCGTTCCTCCTGACTCTCCTCGTCTGTCTGCCCGGGACTGGGAAATCCCCATCTGGCCAAAAATAACTCTTGGGAGGTCACATGCACTATTTATGGGACTGTTATAGGCTCTGTTGTTGGAGTTGGGGTGCCTGTCATCTGGACAGATCTCTATAAACTATTTGGAGAAAACTGGGGAAATTCTGGAACCAGGGGTTACAGGTGTGGCTCAGCCCGATTGGCCCCCTGCGTCCCCTAGACAAGCCAGGGATGCCAAGCCTGCCACAACACCCAGCCCCACTCCACCTGCAGCCACAACCCTGCCAGCCCTTGAGGCACTCACAGAGGTAGTATTCCAACCACTCGGGGGTGATCAGGGAAAGCCTTAGCCAACTGCAAAAAACAGCTGGCTGACCAAGCAGAGGCCAGAAAGGCCGAAGGCAATTGGTACAAGAATTTATTTTCCTGGTCCCCCTGGCTAACTACCCTGCTCTCCTCCTTGGCAGGACCACTATTGGGCCCCTACATTGCCAAATGCCTCCTCAATTTCATATCGTAGAGGAGATTTGATTCAGGCTTAAGACCAGTAGGGAATGTGCTAGGGGGAGGGACCACGGCATGGAAAGATTACTGAATGTGTTGGGGGCAGGGACCATGGCATAGAAAAATTATTGATTGTTTTAAAGAAACAAAGTGGTATGATATGCTCCAGCCAGGTGTGACCCCAGTTTCCTCCTGTTTGTATTAAACTTTTCACCCTGCCAGTTCTAAAGAACAGCTAACAAAATGCTTTGTGATTTTTACAAATAAAAAGCTTTGCTGCACCCCTAATAGTTACTGCAGCTGTGAGGCTTCCATAGAGGAGGGACGCGCTGTAGTCAGCTGGCCAGCTTAATAAAGGCTCCTAAATTTAAATTTTGAGTCAGTGGTCTATCTCACTGATTGAACCCATAACATTAGGACCAGCTAGAAAACCTCTCCAACTTCAACAAGGCCATAGTCAGGCACGTGTGAACCCCATGGGGTGGTTCCAGCCCAATGACCTGTTTGAAAGCCAGAGCATGAGACAGGTGCATGTGTCCCCTCTGGCTCTGGCCAAAACCAAGGGGCTGCAGTGTGGCATGGACATCTGCATGAAGTAGTGGAAAAGCAGGAGCAGAACATCCATGATGCCACCATGAAGGTGGGCCACTGCATCTTTGGCCTTCAGATGGCAACAATAAATGTGCCTGCCAGTCAGGCATGAGGTCATATTGCATGAGAAGGCATATATGTCTACCAGCCCAAGAATCATATCCTCTCACCCATGGACCATTCAACCATAAGCCTGCAAATGGCCACCAAGTGTGCCAGCCAGATAGACATATCAGCTCCCTAAACCCAATGGCAAATCTATGACACCAAGCTGGGGATCAACAAATGTGACAACTTCTCCATGTCTCTGCAGATGGGCTACATTCAGGGTGCCAACCAGAGCAGCCAGGTCCTTGGCCTGTGTGGGCAAACAGGAGTATAGAGGGGGCAGGTGAGGAAAAGCCAGATACCTGCCCCTCCATACATGCTCCCTCTCCCCTGCCAAGTACTGCAAAAGGAACCCCAACAGAAGCCCTGGAACTAAGATATAGTGTGAAATACCAACTATGGACTAAAGGCAATAAATATCTCTCTCTCTCTCTCTCTCTCTCTCTCTCTGAGGATGGTAGGAGGAGAAATAAATCTCCTAAATTCAGTTTTTCATCTAAGGTAGTGCAACCACTGCATATGCAAAAATCCATTGAGAGATCTTTGCATCACCCCTGTGGATAGTGAGGGACATGGGAGATGGATGCAAATGAAAATGAACTTACTACATTCCCATGAGTAATAAAATCCTTTTGTTAGGGGCAGAATAGAATATTGGGGACTACCTATATTTATAAGAAATATTAATCATGCTCTATTAACCGTGATTGCCTTGTTCTGATTAAACAAAGGACATTCTAACCTGGCTGGGAGTTGTATGCCCCCAGGACCTTGGAGTCAACCTTGGAATAGGGTCCATTCTCATTCAAGAACTGCCTATTATCATGGAAATATTAACAACCTGTTGCCCAAACAATGGAGTTCTGCCCAGCCCCATTGCCCACTTCCCGATGCCTGTGATTCCCATTTTGCAGACCCATTCTTATTCCTTTTGCTACTTTCCCATGTAACCTTTGTGCTACCCAATATAAGCAACTGGCCTCTGGAGGTTGCAGAGCAGATTTCTGTGGATGACCTGCTGCTCTCCGATGCTGCTGGCAGTACTGGAATAAACACTCATATATGATTCAACACTGTCTCTGCTTAACTGGCTCAAGTAGTGACAGGTAGCCTGGACCCATCGATTGTTGGGTTTCACTTTGTCTCTGATCCAACAGTCCTGTTTCTTCTGTTAGCATCCAGGAAGCAGTATCAGGCTAACTTATTAGCTTATAAATAAGTAAAATGCTAGGCCTTTCACCATTCTTGAAGACTTTTACAGAAGGTAATATATTCTTTCCCTTTTAATTTTCACGTTTCCCAGAAATAAATGGAGGAAACACTGAGACTGAGTTTCTGCCCATACTAAAATGTATATGATTCGTTATTCTGATTTTTATTCCATTGAACTTGGGAAGTAAAGAAACAACCATTTCATTTTTCTCCTGCCAATCCCACTATCATATATGTTTCATTTCACTTTGGTCATACATTCTTGCTCCTCTATTTCTGTGGAACTGAAGAAACTTTTGCAAGCTCATGGTAAGAGTCTCTTCCTTCTTCATCCTCCTCAAACATTCCTTGTCTCTGGTACTGCATTTTCTATTTCTCTATCCCCTCTCCTCCCCTGTCCCATTCTCAGTATATATCTCCTCCTTAACTTGAATGTGTGTGTGTGTGTGTGTGTGTGTGTCTGTGTGTGTGTGTGTGTATGACTTTGGAGCCCATATTTCTCTTGGTCCCCTAAAACTTTTAGGATCTCATCTCCTGGCAGAGGGTCTGGGACAGCAGAGCTCAAGAGATGGGTGTTTATAGGGAGAGGGGAACATTTTTGGGGAGTGGGAGATGTTCATAATCAGTCACCCAACCCAGAACCAGTGTCTACAGTGGCCAGTTGCTGGGACAAACACCATTCTAGATGTTTCTTTGAACGTACTTTTTAGATGTATTAACATTTAAATCAACAGTATATGAATGAAGCTGACTACTATCTATAATGTGGGTGGGGCTCATCAAATCAATCAAAGGCCTTAAAAGACTGAGATCTCTCAAAGAGGAAGGAATTCTACATCCAGACTGCTTTCAAACTAAATATTGCAATATCTACTCTGGATTTTGCAAATACCTTCTAGAATTTTCAGGCTATAGCTACATCTGAAAATTTCAGAATTGCCAGTCCTCACAATAACCACAAAAGGTAATTCTCTGGAAAAACCTGACTAATATATGGGGTGATGGCCAAGGTGTATTTCTGTTTGAAGTAATGAAGAGGTTCTAGAATTTATTGTAGGGATAAATACACAATTCTATGCATAGAATATAAAGTATTGAGTTATACACTTTTAAAGGGTGAATTGTATGGTATGTGAATTATATCTCAAATTGGTTAGAAATATCTACAACTGCAAAATATTTTAAGCATATTAATTAAACTTGTGAAGGTAACATCCAAGAAAAATGACTAAAAATGATGAAGGTTTTTTACTTGATGCACAGAAATTGCAAATGAAACCTCAGCCATTATCTCTTCAAATATTTCCTACCTGATCCCCACTCTCGCTCTTGCTCTCCCTCTCCCCCTCCCTCCTTTCTGGGATTCCAATTACATATGAGTGTTAGAATAAAAAAAAATTGTTCCACATCTCCGGATGTTCTGTTTTATTTAGGGTTGTTTTTTTTCCCACTCCTTCCGCTCTTTGTATTTCAGTTAAGATCATTTATCTTGACTGTGTCCAGTCTACTATAAGCAGGTAAAAGTAATTCTTTATCTTTGACAGTACACTTTTTTTAGTTCCAGCTTTGATGTCTTTTATCATAATTTCTATCTTCCTGCTGAAATACCACATCTGTTTTTGCATGTTGTCTACCTTTTCCACTAGAGCTTTTAGTATGTTAATGACAGCTATCTTTTTTTTATTCCTTATCATTTTTTTATTTTGGTTTTTATTTGAATTTTTAAAATGTTGACATCTAAATGTTTATTATCACTAAAGAAGCTTCTACGACTATATTATTTGAGTTTCTAAACATTTTCTAAATTTTATTTTTCAATTACAATTTACATACAATATTATTTTGTATTAGTTTCAGGTGTACAACATAGTGGTTAGACAATCATATCCTTTATAATGTGGTCCCTTCTACCCCTACATATCAAGTAGCTATCTGGCACTACACAGTTACTACAATATTATTGACTATATTCCCTATGCTGTACTTTCATATCCCTGTGACTACTTTTTGCCACAAATTAGTACTTTCTAATCCCTTCACCTTTTTCACCCAGGCCCTAACACCCCTCCCCTCTGGCAATCATTAGTCTGATCTCTGTATCTATGAGTCTGTTTCTATTTTGTTTGTTTATTTTGTTCTTTAGATTTCACATGTAAGGAAAATCATGGTATTTGCCTTTCTCTGTCTGACTTATTTCACTTAGCATTTATGCATTGCAAATGGTAAGATTTCATTCCTTTTTATGGCTGAGTGATATCCTACTGTATGTATGTACCATCACTTTTTTATCCAGTAATCTCTTGATGGGCCTTTGGGTTACTTTCATACCTTGTCAATTATAAGTAACTAGAGGCCCGGTGCACAAAAATTTGTGCACTCGTGGGGGGGGGGGGTCCCTGAGCCCAGCCTGTGCCCTCTCGCAGTCTGGGACCCCTCGGGAGATAACGACCTGCTGGCTTAGGCCTGCTTCCAGGTGGCAGAGGGCAGGTCCATCCCTAGGTGCAGCCCCTGGTCGGGCTCAGAGCAGGGCTGATTGGGGAGTTGGGGTGCCGCCCCCTGTCATGCACAGAGCAGGGCAGATTGGGAGGTTGCGATGCCACCCTCAGTCATGCTCAGGGTAGGGCCGATTGGGGGGTTGGGGCACCGCCCCCTGTCACACTCAAGGCAGGGTCGATGGGGAGGTTGCGACAGCACCCCCTGTCAGGCACAGAGCAGAGCCAATCAGAAGGTTGGGGCGCTGCCCCCTGTCACTCACAGAGCAGAGCCCATCAGGGGGGTTGGGGCTCCGTACCCTGTCATGCACAGAGCAGGGTCGATCAGGGGATTGGGGAGCTCCCCCCTGTCATGCACAGAGTAGGGCCAATAGGGGAGTTGGGGCACCGCCCCCTGTCACACACAGAGCAGGACCAATGGGGAGGTTATGGCTCTACCCTGTCACACACAGAGCAGGGCCCATGGGGGGGGGGGGGGTGCCGCACCCTGGCACACACAGAGCAGGGCCGATCAGGGGGTTGGGGAGCTCCCCCCTATCAGGCACAGAGCAGGGCTGATCATGGGGTTGGGGCGCCTTCCCCTGTCACGAACAGAGCAGGGTGGATAGGGAGGTTGTGGCCCTGCCCCCTGTCATACACAGAGCCGCAGGGCGATCAGGGAGTTTGGGCGCTTCCCCCTGTCATGTTGATCCCGGTGCCGGGATGCAT
Source organism: Myotis lucifugus (assembly GCF_000147115.1). Taxonomy (NCBI): domain Eukaryota; kingdom Metazoa; phylum Chordata; class Mammalia; order Chiroptera; family Vespertilionidae; genus Myotis; species Myotis lucifugus. The sequence goes on along the minus strand of NW_005871284.1, from coordinate 1,723,823 downwards.
ATTACCCTTTTACTATGTAGGATAGAGGCCTGGTGCACTGGTGGGGGCCAGCTGGTTTGCCCTGAAGGGTGTCCTGGATCAGGGTGGGGGTCCCGCTTGGGTGCCTGGCCAGCCTGGGTGAGGGGCTGATGGCTGTTTGCAGCTGGTCACACCCCCTCCAGGGTTGGGGTCCCCACTGGGGTCCCTGGCCAGTCTGGGTGAGAGGCTAAGGGCTGTTTTCAGTCTGGCAGGTGACTGAAGCTCCCAATCGCTCCTTTTTTTCTTTTCTTTTTTTCATTCTGGGCCAGCTTTAGCTCTGAGGCTTGGCTCCAGCTCTGAGGCCTCGGCTGCTGAAAGCAGGTATCTGGTTTGTTTGGGTTCTATAATCAAAACACTGTTTCAACTCCAGCTCTGAGATCCCTGGCTGGCTGAAAGCAGGTTTCTGGGGTTTTGTTTAGCTTCTATATTTGTAACAATGTTTCAAACTGCAAGCTCAGAGGCCTGCAGCGGCAGGCAGGGAACGTTGGAGTCCTCTGTCACTGAAGCAAGCAAGGCTCCTGTTCGCTTCAAGCTGCCTGGCTGCCGGCCACCATCTTGGCTGGCAGTTAATTTGCATATTGCCCTGATTAGCCAATGGGAAGGGTAGCGGAGGTACGGCCTATTACCATGTTTTCCTTTTATTAGATAGGATACTGCAATGAAAATGGGGTATATATAATCTTTTGAATTATTGGTTCAGGTTTCTTCAGACATATATCCAGAAGTGGAATCACTAGGTCATAAGGCAGTTCCATTTTTAAGTTTTTAATATGTTTTTATTAATTTCAGAGAGGAAGGGAGAGGAAGACATAGAAACATCAGTGAGAGAGAAACATCAATCAGCTACCTCCTGCACACCCCCTACTGGGGATCAAGCCAGCAACCCAGGCATGTAACCAGAATGGGGGTGAAATCATGCTGTCTTGGTGCATGGGGTGACACTCAACCAACTGGCCAGGCCATTTTTAATTTTTTGAGGAACCTCCATACTTTTTTCCATAGTGCCTGCCCCAATCTGCATTTCCACTAACAGTGCACAAAGGTTCCCTTTCCACCATATTCATGACAACACTTGTTTGTTGATTTACTGGCCATTCTGACAGGTATGAGGTGATATCTCATTGTGACTTAAATTTGTATCTCTCTGTTGATTGCTGATGTTGAGCATCTTTTCATATGTCTATTGGCCATTTGAATGTCCTTTTTGCATAAGTGTCCATTCAGGTTCTCTGCCTATTTTTTAATTGGATTGTTTGTAAGGACTTGGGAGTTTTGAGTTGTATAAGTAATTTATAAATTTTGGATATTAATCCCCTATTGGATAGATTATTGGCAAATATCTTCCCCCCACTTATCAGATTTTCTTTTCATTTTTTTGGTTTCCTTCGTTGTGCAAAAACTTTTTCATTTGATGTAGTTCTATTTCTTTTTTTGTTTGTTTGTTTGTTTCCCTTGCTCAAGGAGTTATACCAGAAAAAAAATATATATATTGCTAAGTAGAATGTCAGGTTTTACTGCCTATGTTTCCTTCTAGGAGTTATATGGCTTGAGGCATTTAAGTCTTTGATCCATTTTGAGTTTATTCTTGTGTATGGTATAAGAAAGTGATCTAGTTTCATTTTATGCATGTATCTGTCCACTTTTCCCAATACCGTTTATTGAATAAACTGTCTTAACCCCATAATAAACTCTTTCCTCCTTTGTCATATATTAATTGACCATATGGGCATGGTTTTATTTCTGGGCTCTCTATTCTGTTACATTGATCTATGTGTCTGTTTTTATACCACTACCATGCTATTTTCTTGTACTATAGTTCAATATCAGGTAGTGTGAAACCTCCAACTTTGTTCATCTTTCTAAAGATTGCTGTGTCCTGTGGTTTCACATAAATTTTTAAATTATTTGTTCAACTTCTGTGAAAAATAACATTGTTTTTTTTAACAGGGATTGCATTAAATGTATAGATTGTTGGGTCAGTATGGATATTTTAACAATGTTAATTCTTCCTATCCATGAGCAGAGTATATGCTTCTATTTATTTGTATTTTTTTCTAATTCTTTCTTATAATTTTATGAGTATAGGCCTTTTGCCTCCTTGGTTAAATTTATGCCTAGGTATATTATTTTTTGAAGCAATTGCAAATAAGAATTTTTTCTTAGTTTCCTTTTCTAATAGTTTATTATTGGTATATAAAAATGCAACCAATTTGCCTGCCTGGTGCAGCTCAGTTGATTGGGTGTCATCCCATACACCAAAAGGTTGCTGGTTCAATTGCTTGTCAGGGCACATGTCTGGGTTCTGAACTCTATACCCAGTAGGTGTGCAGGAGACAGCTGATTGACTTCTCATTGATGTTTCTATCTCACTCTCTCTTCCTTTCTGAATTTATTTTTTTAAAAAAAACATTTTTAAAGAAATTTCTAAATATTTATTTTGTATCCTATTTCTTTACTGAACTCACTCATCAGTTCTGATAGTTTTTTTAATGAATCTTTAGGGTTCTCCCTGTATAGTATTATGTCATCTTATCTAATAAAGAGAAACATGCAAATTGACTGTACCTC
>NW_005871284.1:1717442-1719521 GCF_000147115.1 Myotis lucifugus | reverse complement strand
CAGACCTTGACTCAGAAGCCGCCTGCACCTACCCACCTGGGGCAGCCCTGGCTGAGGCCCATGACACCCTCTATTCCAGTGCCTTGAAAGCTCCTGCAAAGGTTCAGCTCTTGTCCAAATATGACCCTGAGAAGAAGGTGGAACTCCACATCAGTATGGAGAGATCCACTGACCTGCCCATCAGTCCCTATTTGCAGAAGGATCTCCAGGGAAATATCCTGTGTGAACTCCCGAATAAGCTGCAGCCAGACAGTCTTTTCTGTCAAAGAAAGGAGTTTAGGCAGCCTGCATTTTGGCTCCCTAACTTGCAGCTCTCCTGGGGGCTGCCATTTTGAAATGGCAATGGTCAACCACTCCCTTTTTCCTTTAAATTAGCCAATCACACAAGAATGGGAGCCTAAGCTCTTCCAATCAAGAGTGAGGGACAGGGACTGGGACTAGCCTGGTAGGATCCTGTCAAGGGGGTCTGAGGCACTGGGAAGGTCTGGAGCCACCAGGGCAGTAGGCACCCTAAAGCTCCCACCAAAGCACCAAACGCAAGTGCCTCAATCCTATGCCAAACTCCGCCTGGACCCCCAGGCGACCTTCCTCCTCTCATACCTGTGGCCACAGGGACAGCTGGCACCCCCAGGCCTGAGGTCCTGGTCCCTGGGAGCCCTCCACCTATCCCTGCAGGAATCAGGAAGCAGACAGGGGCTGGCCCCTTACCTTTTGGATGAAGATGGACAGGCCTGTATACAAGTCAGAGCCAGAGGGTGTGAGACTCATAGCCCATGGGAGTCATGGACCTGGGCTTCCCTGCAGTCCCCGTCCTGGACACCCGAGAAGCGGAGCACCTTTGTTCTCAAACCAATGGTCCGGCGGCAACATGCCCTCCCTGTGGTCACAGTGTTGTAACGTACAATGTTGTAATGTACCCCGCGAATCACACAAGGATGCCTCAAGAAGTCGAATTAAGGAGTCATATTTATTGCAAATCCAGGTGTATTTCTGTTTGAAGTAATGAAAAGGTTCTAAAATTTATTGTTGGGATAAATACACAATTCTATACATAGAATATAAAGCATTGAATTATACACTTTTAATGGGTGAATTGTGTGGTATGTAAATTATATCTCAAATTGGTTAAAATATACAACTGCAAAATATTTTAAGCATATTAATTAAACTTATGAAGGTAACATCCAAGAAAAATGACTATAAAAGATGAAGGTTGTTTACTTGATGAACAGAAATTGCAAATGAAACCTCAGCCATTATCTCTTCAAATATTTCCTGCCTGATCCTTCTCTCTCTCTCTCTCTCTCTCTCTCTCTCTCTCTCTCTTGTGCGCACTCTCGCTCTCTCTCGCTCTCAATCTCCCCCCTCCCCCTTATGGGATTCTAATTACACATGAGTGTTAGAATTTTTTTAAAAAAATGTTCCACATCTCTGGATGTTCTGTTTTATTTAGGGGTGGTTTTTTTTTCACTCCTTTTGCTCTTTGTATTTCAGTTTAGATCATTTATCTTGACTTTGTCTAGTCTACTATAAGCAGGTAAAAGTAATCCTTTATCTTTGATAGTACACTTTTTTTACTTCCAACCTTGATGTCTTTTATCATAATTTCTATCTTCCTGCCGAAATACCCCATCTGTTTTTGCATGTTGTCTACCTTTTCCACTAGAGCTTTTAGCATATTAATGATAGCTATCATTTTTTATTCCTTCTCATTCTTTTTATTTGGTTTTTATTTGAATTTTTTAAATGTTGACATTTAAATGTTTGTTATCACTAAAGAAGCTTCTACTGACTATATTATCTGAGCTTCTCGAGATTTTTTAAATTTTATTTTTCAATTACAATTTACATACAATATCATTTTGTATTAGTTTCAGGTGTACAACATAGTGGTTAGACAATCATATCCTTTATAATGTGGTCCCTTCTACCCCTACATATCAAGTACCTATCGGGCACCATACATAGTTACTACAATATTATTGACTATATGCCCTATGCTGTACTTTCATATCCCTGTGACTATTTTTTTAACACTTCACCTTTAATCCCTTCAAGGGATGAAATTAGTACTTTTTA
>NW_005871284.1:1671521-1716910 GCF_000147115.1 Myotis lucifugus | reverse complement strand
TCTGTGAGAGAGAAACATTGATGAGTTACCTCCCGCAGGTCCCCTACTGGGGATCAAGTGAGCAACCCAGGCATGTGCCCTGAATGGGAATGTAACCGTGCTCTCTTGGTGCATGGATGTGACACTCAACCAACTGGCCAGGCCATTTTTAATTTTTTGAAGAACCTCCATACTTTTTTCCATAGTGCCTGCCCCAATCTACATTTCCACCAACAGTGCACTAAGGTTCCCTTTTCACCATATTTGTGGTGCAAGCTCATAGTAAGAGTCTCTTCCTTCATCCTCCTCAAACACTCCCTGTCTCTGGTACTGCATTTTCTGTTTCTCTATCCTCTCCTCCTCTGTCCCATTCCCAGTATATGTCCCCTAACTTGAGTGTGGGAGTTTCTTATATATTTTGGATATTAACCCCTTACCAGACATATACTTTACAAATCCTTTTCTCCCTTTTAGCAGGCATTTATGTTCATTTATTAGCCATTCTGACAGGTATGAGGTGATATCTCATTCTGATTTTAATTTGCATCTCTCTGATGATTGGTGATATTGAGTGTCTTTTCATAGGTCTATTGGCCATTTGTATGTCCTTTTTGCATAAGTGTTCATTCAGGTCCTCTGCCTATTTTTTAAATGGATTGTTTGTGAGGACTTTGGGGTAATGAGTTGTGTGAGTTCTTTATAAATTTTGGATATTAACCTCTTATCGGATAAATCACTGGCAAATATCTTCCCCCCCCCGCCCCCCCCGACTTAGCAGGTTCTCTTTTCATTTTGTTCATTTCCTTTGTTGTGCAAAAACTTTTTTGTTTGATGTAGTCCTATTTATTTTGTTTGTTTGTTTGTTTCCCTTGCCCAAGGAGTTGTATCAGAAAAAAATATATACATCTATATATTTTTTATATATAAATAATATATATTATTAAAATATATATTTTTATATATTGCTAAGAGGAATGTCAGGTTTTACTGTTTGTTTCCTTCTAGGAGTTATATGGCTTGAGACACTTAAGTCTTTGATCCATTTTGAGTTTATTCTTGTGTATGTTGTAAGAAATAGGTTGAGTTTCATTTTTTGCATGTATCTGTCCATTTTTCCCAATATCATTTATTGAATAAACTGTCTTAACCCCATTATATACTCTTTCATCCTTTGTCATATATTAATTGACCGTATGGGCATGGTTTTATTTCTGGGCTCTCTATTCTGTTTCATTGATCTATGTGTCTGTTTTTATAACAGTACCATGCTATTTTCTTGTACTATAGTTCAATGTCAGGTAGTGTGATACCTCCAACTTTGTTCATCTCTCTAAAGATTGCTGTGGCTATTCAGAGTCCTTTGTGGTTTCACATAAATTTTTAGATTATTTGTTCTCGTTCTGTGAAAAATCATATTGGTTTTTTTTATAGGGATTACATTAAATTTATAGACTGTATGGGGCAGCATGGATGTTTTAACAATGTTAATTCTTTCCATCCATGAGCACAGTATATGCTTCTATTTATTTGTATTTTCTTCTAAGTCTTTCTTATAATTTTCTGAGTATAGGTCTTTTACCTCCCTGGTTAAATTTATGCCTAGGTATTTTATTTTTTGAGGCAATTGTAAATAAGAATTTTTTCTTAGTTTACTTTTCTAATAGTTTATTATTGGCGTATGCAACCAATCTGCCCTAGCTGGTGTGGCTCAGTTGATTGTGTGTCATCCCATACACCAAAAGGTTGCTGGTTCAATTGCCTGTCAGGACATATGTCTGGGTTGTGGACTCTATACCCAGGGGGTGTGCAGGAGACAGCTGATTGATGTCCCATTGATGTTTCGATCTCACTCTCCCGTTCTGAAATTATATAAAAAAAACACATTTTTAAAGCAATTTCTTTTTTTTTTAATATATCTTATTGATTTTTTACAGAGAGGAAGGGAGAGCGATAGAGAGTTAGAAACACTGATCAGCTGCCTCCTGCACATCTCCCACCTGGGATGTGCCCACAACCAATGCACATGCCCCTGACCGGAATCGAACCTGGGACCCTTCAGTCCGCAGGCCAATGCTCTATCCACTGAGCCAAACCGGTTTCGGCTTTAAAGCAATTTCTAAATATTTATTTTGTATCCTGCCGGGAGCCGGTCCATCCTTGCTGCTTGACACAGTCGCTGCAGAGAAGAAACGTCTGCACAGCATATGTTTCAAGGGACCTGGCGTATATAGCATACTGTTCTTAATATGTTTTACTCCCCTTAGCGCTATGTGTTTTGACCAAGGTCACCTCTCCGAGAAAGGTTGTTTCCCCAGGTGGGGATTTTTCCCTGAGGTTAGGGAGGGGATACAACCCCTTAATTAAGTGCCAGGCGGGTAGTTAAGCTACATAATCTTTACTCCCTGGAATGGAGATAAGAAACGCCCTAACCTTTGGAATAGAAATTGATAGGATTAAAATCAACTGGTATAAATACAGATGTAGCAAGACAATAAAAGACAGAACCTAGACTCAGAACCTAGACACAGAACCTAGAGAGAGACAGAACCTAGAGACAGGACTTGGCTGGAGATCCTACACAGAACCTAGAGACAAGACTTGGCTGGAGATCCTACACAGAACCTAGAGACAGGACTTGGCTGGAGATCCTAGGCAGAACCTAGCAGGAGAACATGGCAAAAGATCCTGGACAGAACCTGGCTACAGAACTTGGCTGGAGAACCTAGACAGAACATAGCAAGAGAACCTGGACAGAGACTGGCTAGAGAACCTAGCAAGAGAACCTGTACACAGAACTTGGCTGGAGATCCTGGAGGGAGAACCTCGCTATGCTGATGAACTGAACCCAGTCTCCATGTCATTCCTTCTTCGCCGACTCCATCCACACCTTTGGGGACCCCTGGACCTGCTGGGGCTGGACCCCAGCAGTATCCTACTGCTTTACTGAATTCACTCATCAGTTCTAGTAGTTTTTTTATGGGATCTTTAGGATTCTCCCTATATAGTATTATGTCATCTACAAATAATAACAGTTTTACTTCTTTAAATTTGGATGCCTTTTGTAGGGTGATGGCAGACTAGAAGAGGTCAATAGGGAAAAGGGGAACATATGCAATACTTTCCACTAAAGATTTTTAAAAAATACATTTGGGTGCCTTTTATTTTTTCTCCTTGTCTGATTGCTGTGGCTTGAATAAGAGTAGTGAAAGTGCTCATTCCTGCCTTGTTCCTGCTCTTAAGGGAAATTTTCTTAGATTTTCCCCATTGAGCCTAATGTTAGCTGAGGGTTTGTCTTATTTTGCCTTTATTATGCTGAGGCATGTTCCCTGTATTCTCACTTTGCTGAGAATTTTTATCAAAATGGATGCTGGATTTTGTAAAAAAAAGTTTTTATGCACCTATTAATATGATCATATGATTTTATCATTCATTTTGTTTATGTGATGTATATTAATTGATTTGTGGATAAGGCAGGTTTCCAAATTTTGGTCATTATCTTGTTTGGTTGTATTCACTGCTTGTATTTCTTAATAATTCTTTTCTTTTTTTCTTGCTTTTTGCATAGCTCATAATGTTTGACTGAATGATGGACATTGTATGCAAAAGAACAGGAGAAAATGAGAGAAGTAATATTTATACATTTAAATAGCTCACTTTGCCATCTGTCAAGCCACTAGTATGTGGGATTGAGTCCATTTAGTCAGTGTTGAGCTGGGTGTGTTGGTGTTTTGTTGCTATAACTGTGTGAAGTGCACCACAGACCACATTAAGCAATTCTTAATGTGAGGCATGAGGTGTCAGGAATATTTCTGAGTATACACTTTCAGCTTTTAGCAGGCACTATCTACCTTTGTCACACATGGAGGGGTGTGTCTCTGTTATTGGTCTCAGAGTAGGCTGATATGGCTTGTGGTAAGATGTGTTCTGAGGTGATATCTCATTGTGTTTTTTATATGCAGTTCCTTAATGATTAGTGATGTTATGGACCTTTTCATATTCCTGTTTGCCAATTGTATGTCAGGAGAAATGTATATTCATATCCTTTGTCCATTTTTAATGAGTTATTTGGTGTTTTGCTAATGAGTTGTAGGAGCTTCTTATATATTTTGGATATTAACCCCTTACCAGACATATACTTTACAAATCCTTTTCTACCACTCAGTAGAATGTCTTTTCATTTTGTTGATTGTATCCTTTGCTGTGCAGAAGCTTTTTACTTTGATACGATCCCACTTGTCTATTTGCACTTTTGTTGCCATATCAAAAAAAGTCATTCCCAATAGCTTTCCCACCTATTTTTTTCTAGGAGTTTTACAGTTTCAGATTTTACATTGAAGTCTTCATACATTTCGAGTTGATTTTTTTTTATTTCTTTTTTTTTTATTTTATTGATTTTTTACAGAGAAGAAGGGAGAGGGATAGAGAGTTAGAAACATCGATGAGAGAGAAACATCGATTAGCTGCCTCTTGCACGCCCCCCAGTGGGGATGTGCCCGCAACCAAGGTACATGCCCTTGCCCGGAATCGAACCTGGGACCCTTGAGTTCGCAGGCCGAGGCTCTATCCACTGAGCCAAACCGGTTCGGCTCGAGTTGATTTTTGTATATGGGGTAAGATAGGGTCCAATTTCAATCTTTTCATGTGACTATCCAGTTTTCCCAACACCATTTATTAAAGAATCTATTCTTTCCCCATTGTGTACTCTTGGCACCTGTAAACAATTAGTTGATATATTCATGGGTTTATTTCTGGGATCTCTATTCTGTCCCATTGCTCTATGTGTCTGTTTTGATTGCCATAGGTTTGTAATATAGTTTAAAATGTGGACATTTTTAAAAATATGTTTATTGATTTTTTACAGAGAGGAAGGGAGAGGGAGAGAGAGTTAGAAACATCACTGAGAGAGAAACATCAATCAGCTGCCTCCTGCACATTCCCCACTGGGGATGTGCCCGAAACCAAGGTACATACCCTTGACCGGAATCGAACCTGGGACCCTTCAGTCCGCAGGCCGACGCTCTATCCACTGAGCAAAACCAGTCAGGGCAAATGTGGACATTTGATGTTTCCAGATTTGTCCTTCTTTCTCAAGATTACTTTGGCTATTAGAATTTTTTGGTGACTGTATATGAATTTTAGGATTGGTGCAGGGTTTTTATTTCTAGAAAAAAAATGCCATTGATTCTTAACACATTGTGGACCAGCTTTATTGCTAACTTTACCAAGTGGCCAGATAAGTTTCTATTGAATGAGTACAAAAAATGTTTTACAAAAAAAAATGTTTTACATAAATGTTAAAGGCATGCTTTAAAATTATTACCCATTGCATTTTGCAGTTATTTATTATATGTTCTTACAAGCTAATATCTTTTTAAAGTATGATACTTTGTAAAACACTGTGTAATATGAAGTGAGAATTTTCCTGACCCATCTGCAATGTTTAATAGGGCCTGCAGTGAATCTATAGATCATTTGGGATAGTGTGGACATTTTAACAATATTAATTCTTCCAATCCATGAACTCAAGGATATCTTTCATTTACTTGTGTCTTCTTCAATTTTTTATATCAATGTTTTATAGTTTTCAGTATGCAGATATTTCATCCCCTTGGTTACATTTATTCCTAAGTATTTATTATTTTTATGCAATTGTATATGGGATTATTTTCTTCATTTGGGGGGACAGAGAGGATGAGTAAATTCATCAAAGTCAAACCACTAGTAAATGGAGAAACTAATACTTAAATCTGGTTCTGAAAGACACCTAAATCCATGTCCTCTATTAAAACTCCATTGCTTTATAGTAAATCAATGAGAAATATGTACATCCTCCTCCAAAACTTCATTCTGGAAAACTTTTTAAGGTTTTTATTTCAGTGGTCGGCACACTCATTAGTCAACAGAGCCAAACAGTAACAGTACTTCTTCGAAATAGACACGCCCAGACCGAAAACCGACTTCTGCGCATGGGCCACGAAGTTTCAACCCCACTGTCCGCGCCCGCACGTGGTATTTTGTGGAAGAGCCACACTCAAGGGGCCAAGAGCCCCATGTGGCTCGAGAGCCGCAGTTTGTCTACCATGGGAGCACTTTGATAAGCCCTAAGCAGAGGGAAGACCTACAAAAATGTATATTGATTTATTAACATCTAAACCAGCGGTTCTCAACCTGTGGGTCAAGACCCCTTTGGCGATCGAACGACCCTTTCACAGGGGTTGCCTAACACCATCCTGCATATCAGATATTTACATTATGATTCATAACAGTAGCAACATTACAGTTATGAAGTAGCAACGAAAATAATTTTATGGTTGAGTCACAACATGAGGAACTGTATTTAAAGGGCCAGAAGGTTCAGAACCACTGATCTAAACCAACTTCACTACAGAATGCAGGCCTCCTAAAACTTTTGAAAAATTGCATCCTGATGAACCCCATTGAAGATCCTCTATGTCATCGAGGTAAGTGTTCAAAAGTCCAGGGAAGTAGATGGCTTGGCTGAACACCAGGGTTTTGTAGGCCCAATTAAATCACGCTCACTCACATGGCGACTTGAGACTTTTTCCAAAGCCCCTCTATGTATAGGACTCCTCAACTTAAGAAGCTAAGCCTTGTTACAGGGAAAGGAATATCACTCACTCCTATTTTCATGCAAATGGTCCCAGCAGCATAAAAAGGGGGGCAGTGAAAGTGATGACACTGATCTAATTATCTGGGGGCCAATATCACCAAGTTCCTGAAAGGAGCCCACATAATGGCCTGACACAGATACACAAAATGAAACCAGGAAACAATTGGGACCTTAGCAACAAGGCAGAAACTGACTCCTCTCCCCACGAAGATCTGTTTTATGACAATTTTCTACTACTTTCAGTTAGGTCCCACCACCTCCCCCAAAGAAAGCTGCAGCCCTTTTTTTCCAGCTTTACTGATATATAATTGATATTAAAATACCATGTTAGTTTAAGGTGTATAATGCTTTGATTTGATACACTTATAATATGCTAATTAGACCAAACAGCCAAATGACCATCTGGATGACATTTCGGACGATCATCCGGACAACCTTCCAGATGAAGCCGGGGCTGTGAGGGCTGGCCGAGGCTGCGAGAGCCGGCCGAGGCAGCTAGGGCTGTGAGGGCTGAGCCCCTTGCATGAATTTTGTGTATCAGGCCTCTAGTTACAAAATAATTATCACCACTGCATTAGCCAAAACCTCTATCCTGTCACATAATTACTATTTCTTTTTTGTGATGAGAACTTTTCAGAGCTACTCTTTTAGCAACTTTCAATTATAATCACCATGCTGTCTATTAGATTCCCAGAAATTATTAATCTTATAAATGGGGAGATTTTTTACCAATATCTCCTCATTTCCCCAAGTCCCCAGTCCCTGGTAACCACCACTCTATTCTCTGTTTCTATGAGGTCAACTTTTTAAGATTCCACTTACAAGTGATATCATACAATATTTCTCTTTCTCTGCCTTATTTCACTCAGCATAATGCCCTCAAGGTTCATACAAGTTGTTGCAAATGGCAGAAATTTCTTCTTTCTCATAATATTCCATTGTATGTGTAAACCACATTTATTTATCCATTCATCCACAGATATCCACCTAGGTTGCTTTCATGTCTTAGCTATTGTGAATAATGGTGCAATGAACATTGGGGTGCTGATATACTTTCAAGATCCTGTTTCCCCTTTCTTTTGAATATATACCCAGAAGTAGGATTGCTGAATTGTTAAAAATAGACAAAGCACATAAGAATAATACTTCAGGAGGTACAGAGCCTCAGCATACAAAAATGTACTTCACAAACTTTAACATGATCTTCATAACCGCAGTCTAAGACAAATGTTAAAACTCCCACATTCAAAATGAGAAAAGTGAAATTCAGGGATATGAGTCCACTTGACAAAACATTCAAAGTAGCATGGAGAATGAAAGGAGTCACTGCCTCCTCTACTAGCCTGTGAGCACCATGAAGGTTAAGATTCCTTATATTCTACCACACCACAGCTATGTTGTTAATATATCAGCAAAAGGATGAAATTAAAGGTGTTCCCTAAAGAGCAACATTCAGTGCAGTTCAGCACACAATTTAGTTTCCTGAATCCAGACTACTGGACCTGGGTTTCAAAACCCAAAACTTCAAGTTTCCTCTCCCAGTGGTCCTCCCTGTCTCTCACCACTACCTCCCCCACTTGGCAAGCTCTAGTCCTACCTCACATCCTGTTGCTGCCTTAACCTAGTATCATCACTTCCTGGGACCATGTCATGCCCTGCCCTGTTTTCCAGATAAAGATTTTTGCCCCTAATACCAGCTCAGATCAAATCACACTCATCACAACCTCTTAGGTTCTTGGCCATGTCTATTAGGGATCAGACTGACAGACAATTTAACTTTCTCCAGCTCCAGCCCTAAGTCCAACTCCATTCACTCTACAGGGCCTGATATCAAGGTCCTGCATCTTGTAGTAGAAGCAATGTAGGGTAGGCAATGATTGTAGGCTTTGGAGTCAGGCAGACAGACCTGGATTCAAATCCCATTATATAAAGCAGACAACTTATTTTAGCTCTATAAACTTCTATTTTCTTTTCTGCCCATGGAGAATGATACTATATACCTTGAGAGGAATCAGCACAGAGTTCGTTCAAGGTCATAACTCTCATTTATACTTAATCAAAATTCTTCCTAATGTTATTTAAGGATAACTTTACATTTAAATTCAATGGGAAGAAATTGCCTTACTACCTAAAAATAGCTAACACCCTTTAAGGAATAAATAAAGGACTAAATGAATGATGAAATAATTTTTAAAAGTCAATCAAACCATTGGATATACTTGATATAGATGAATCCATTCAATGAAACAAATATATATTAACTACTTTTACATTCTAGGCACTGTGAACAAGGTAGACAGGATCCTTGCCCATATGGAGCGTTTAGTCCAACAATTTCTTTCTCCTTCCTTCGGTTTTTGACATGAAATCTATTATGACATTGAACTAACTACATTGAACTATTTATTTTGTAAGCTGCCTCCTCTACTAGCCTGTGAGCACCACGAAGGTAAAGCTAGGTGTTGATCACCTGCCTCAGGGCCTGATAAGGATTAATGACTTCATGTCCCATCCCTCATGGAGATTTTGCTGTCTCCTTTGGACTTTCCTTAAGTTTGCACAATCCTGTTTCTTGCCCTCTGACAAAAATTCAGGCAGGAGGAGGCCCTAGAATTTATCCCTCTTGATCTAGTGGGAATAAAGGTTTAGGTAGGGAAACACTTTTGTGTCCAGTACAATTTATGGATCCAGAGAGAAAAATTTTATATATATATATATATATAAAAGGGAAATGTTGATATGTGACAGAAAGATAAGTCCAAAATAGTATGCCAACTGAAGAGAGCCAAGTGATTGATGATAAGAGCCAAAGAGGGGAGCAAGGAGTGGTGGATTGGAGCAAGCCCATGGTGATGCCCAAATTAACTATGGAGATCCAGAGCCAATCCTTTTGTATCCTCCTACCATGTATTTGAGTAAGTGGGCACAGAGTAGTTAAAGGTATAGAACTATGTGGACACTGTTACCTTCCCCAGTGACCAAGCAAGATTTGGACCAAGACTGAGTAAACTTGGGAGTGGCCGCTCTTTCCCAGACAGGAATATTAGCTCTGGGCGGACTTAGCTTAACAAAGAGAATAAATTCAATCAGTTGTTGGACACCTGAACAAACAGGAAGTTCCAGGGTGTCTTCGCCTTCTTTTTGATGTCATAGTTGGGGAAAGGACAGATAATAAGGAATAACGATTATTTGCACTTACTAGTCAACAGATGGAGAACAGGAAGCTTGGATGCAACTGCCTCAACCCTGTCTGAACTTGTAGATGCAGATCGTGGACACCTGAGAGCATGCAATTTCAACTGTTTCACAGAGGAACCCTTCTGAGTAAGGGTGCCCAGTAGGTCATTTCATAAAGCAGACAGCAGCAGAGCTCTTGTGGCTGGAGTGAGGCTATAAAGTCTGCAAAGCCAACTGCTCAGCCCCCTCCTTGTTCCTTGTGGTTGGTAGGGGTGGGAAGAAGGGAGCAGGCATGGAGAGAGCTGGGAAAAGGATGAGGAGGTTGTGGTTCATAAAGAGAAACCACAATGCTGCAGAGCATTTAGGGATTGGATAGTCTTTCCAGGTTTTACATGTCAAAACAATGGTGAATGAGAATGATCAGGAATGAATAAGAGCTGGCTGCCAGGATCCTCCTTAACCATGGTGATTATCTCCAGCCAAAGTCAACAGGCAGCAGATGATAAGAGACACATCAGTTCTTCTGTTCACAATTCATTTAGAGCTTTTCCTTTTTAAATGTGGAAGCCAATTTATTCAGACTTTCAGGTTTCCAGTCAGCACAGGGGCATTTGTCCCTTCTCAGAAACAGAGAGGAAAAGGTGCCAAACCAGCTGGTCAGAAAGATCTGAGTTCACATAGAACCTTCTTACAAAAGCTTTGGAAACAGAAGCCTGTGTAACTGCATTCACCTGTGGCCAAGCACCTTCAGAGTCCCCATCTGCCACCACACCCCTGCTATGGGCAGCTGCTTCCCAGCTACAGTGGGTGCCAAGCTTCAGACTACGGAGAGGGAAATAAACCGTCACCATTTATCACCTGTCAGAAGTTCAAACTCCACTTGTCCTCAACAGCACAGCCAGACACACAAAACTCAACCACCGGTCAGAGGACAGGAGGACATGAAGGAGAGCCAAGGTGCCTGTATCCCACTTACAGGGAAGAAGACGGGAATGTTAACAGAATGTTTCTAGACTCTCTTCCTGTCCTTGAACTAAACAGGAAGGCGAAGTCTTCCATGTGTGTCGCTCATTAAGAATAAAAAGATCTGGCTGAGGGTCTCCATTCTACCCCGTAATGGTGTGCCTTCCGGAAACTTACTTGATTCTTCTAAAACCTGGTTCCTTCACCTTAGAACAGCGGTTCTCAACCTGTGGGTCGCCAACCTGTGGGTCATGAACCCTTTGGGGATCGAATGACCCTTTCACAGGGGTCACCTAACACCATCAGAAAACACATATATAATTACATATTGTTTTTGTGATTAATCACTATGCTTTAATTATGTTCAATTTGTAACAATGAAAATACATCCTGCATATCAGATATTTACATTACGATTCATAACAGTAGCAAAATTACAGTTATGAAGTAGCAACGAAAATAATTTTATGATTGGGGGTCGCCACAACATGAGGAACTGTATTAAAGGGTCACGGCATTAGGAAGGTTGAAAACCACTGCCTTAGAAGGAGGATAATATGAACACCTGCTTCTAGGTTTTTGTGAAGGTCAACTAAGAAATGTGATGAGCTTTGTGATCTATAAAGCACTGTGTATGTGATTATTAAGAATATCTAAAGACTTTCTGGAGATGATCTGAGTATGTTTACCACTTTACCATCCCCCGGTCTCTGCTCCTTCCTGTGTATGACCATGTTTGCCCAGTGCGACTGAAGGAGCCAGTGACTTCAGCTCTGCCGGGGATGACAGATCAATTAGATGACCACAGGAGGGTGCAAGGTATAGCACAAGGCTTTACAGGTCCATAGGTTGGGGTCCCAGTACTGCCTGCTGCTTACCAGCTGTGTGACTTCTGATACAATATCGATCTCCAAGTTTCTGTATAAGATAGGGCTAATGGTACACACTTTCGAGATAGTTTAAGTGACTCACTATCTAAATGCCTAGCTTATCATAGTATTAGGTAAAGATAAGTAAATCTGACGGTCCCGAATCTGTCTCTTGCTTCAACAGTGTTTGGACCAAACAGACCCAGGGACACCCCTTCTTCCAGCCTCCGACCACTCTCCAGCTTCTTATCCAGTCACCACCTTTGGAACCACCTCCGAGACAGGCCAACACACACGGGGTTTTTTTCTACATTAATTCCTTATTGCCAAACAACCATGAGCTCCCAAATTCGTCAGAATTATTCCACTGAGGTGGAGGATGCCATCGACGACCTGGCCAGCCTGCATCTGCAGCCCCCACACCTACCTCTCTCTGGCTTCTATTTCAACCACGATGATGAGGCTCTGGACGGCGTGGGCCACTTCCTCTGCGAGTTGGAGAAGAAGCGTGAGGGCTCCAAGAGGCTCTTAAAATTGCAAAACCAGCGCGGTGGCCGCATTCACTCCCAGGACGTGCTGAAGCTTCCCAAGATGAGTGGGCAAAACTCAGGGCGCCCTGGCCTTGGAGAGGAACCTGAACCAGGCCCTTTGGAGCTGCAGGCCCTGTGGGTTCTACCCGCGCAGACCCTCATCGCTGTGACTTCCTGCAGAACCACTTCCTGGGTGAGCAGGTGAAACTCATCAAGAAGATGAATGACCACCTGACTCACCTTTGCAGGCTGGCTGGCCCCAGGCTGGGCGGGAGAGTATCTCTTTGAAAGGCTCGCCCTCAAGCACAGCCAGGAGCCTTTGGAGCCCTCTGCATCCCCCTGGCTTTTGTCTGACCCTTTCTCCCAAACCCCTAGACATTCTTTTAGCCACCATGAGGCCCACTCTCATACATTGGACCAAATGGAAACAATAAAGCTTTTTGCAGAAAAAAAAAATAACAACAATAAGTATAATCTTGCTTGCCAAGTTCACCAAAACAAAACATCTAGAAATTCGTATACGTGTAATAGGGAGGCAGATTTAACAAACTACCATTTCATATTTTTAATTGCTCCAATCTTCCTCAAAATATGCCTAGTACATAGAACAGTGATGGTGAACGTTTTGAGCTCAGCGTGTCAGCATTTTGAAAAACCCTAACTTAACTCTGGTGTCGTGTCACATATAGAAATCTTTTGATATTTGCAACCATAGTAAAACAAAGACTTATATTTTTGATATTTATTTTATATATTTAAATGCCATTTAACAAAGAAAAATCAACCAAAAATGAGTTCATGTGTTACCTCTGACACGCGTGTCAGAGGTTCGCCATCACTGACATAGAAGGAAACCAATAAATAGTCATTTCCTTTTTAACTGTATATGACCACAGTGGGTCCTCCTAAAGACCCAATTTTTCTTGATGAAAAGTCCCAGGTACATTCCCATCTAGACTACAAGCTCCATGAGGGTAGAGACTGCACCTGCCTCATTCATAGTTCTGTCTTCAGTACCCAGCATGATGCCTACTACATAGTGGGTGCCCGGTAAATGGCTGTTGAATGAATAAATTAGTAATGAGTGATGAAATAAAGGCCCTACAGCTCAGGCCCAAAATGCCATTGTCATGTCCAGAACATCTCCCTGTACTTTTCTGGGGGAAGGCTTAGAGCTGTTCACTTCCTTTAGCAGTTGGCAGACAGAAACTGCTAGTTCATCACTCTGGCCCAGCCAGCTGGGCTCCGCCCTCCATGGCTCACCATGGGTTAGAGGGAGAATGAGAAGGGCAACTATAGATCATGTTTCAGTGAGGGGGACAACACTTGCTTCCGCAAAGAAAATATCTTCTTTAGTCACCTTCACCTCAGCTCAGTAGAGTTCCCCGTCAGCCAGCTTTGTCCCCAGACTCTTTCTCCTCATTCTCAGGAAGCCGGGAGCCAGGGCCCACTCCCTCTTTTCTGGTGTGTGGTCTGAGTTTCAATTCTGTCTGGCAGACAGTATGGAGGACTCCAGGTCAGCAGGGTCATCAGAATGCTAAGCGCAAATCTGATTGATGAGCAAGTGTCAGAGGGAATGAATGGGAGCCTTAATTAATGACTTCTGCCCTGTTTCAAAGAAAGGTTCCCTTACACCCAGTCCTTGCTTTTCTCTGAAGAAGAAAAAAAAATTGGGGTGGGGTGAGGAACTGAGGAAGAAAAGAAGGAAAAAACACCCCTATAATCCAAAGTTTTCTAAACAACATAAAGGAGACTTCAAAGACAGACATGGTCGGTTTTTTATGTGCGAGACCGGTTCAGTGATTCTCCCCTCTCTTTGTTTCCATGGACAGCTAGGCTCCATTCCAAAGCTAAAAAATAAAAGGCCACATTGTTCTGAGGGGAGCTAGCCTTTACAAGAAATTTCCTCCTCGCCACTGGGATAAATTAACTGCCTCAGCCCTGGGTGCCCAGGATGGCTCAGCAGGCCAGCCTCCCACTCCTGCTCTGCTCACTCTTGCCAGAAAACAAGCATAGTCCACCTAGTCCACCCAAAGGGCATGGAAAATGGCAGGTGTGTTGAAAGATCACAAGTCAGCATGATAATGTGTAAACAGGTCTGATCAAGGTTCATGTGCAACAAAGAGGCAGCATTAGGTTACAGAAGAATTCCTAGAAGAGGAGGTGCCTAAACTGAAATTTATGTTTGGAAATACTGATATTGGTTTCAATTCAGCATTCAGTATCTGTCACGTACCTGGTTATGGAGCTGGCTGTTGCAATAGACTATAAAGACAGTTCAGCAAGTCACTTAAACTCTGCTCTTAGAATCCTCTCCTACAAAGTGGATTTCCTAATATCTACTTCCATGGATTGCTGAGAAAGCAAAAAAAAGGCGGGGGGCGGCGGGGGGGGAACAGGTACAATTCTTATATAATACTTGGCATTCAGAATCTAATCAAGGATAGTTTAGAAAAGGGGTGGGGGTTTAGTCTCTTCCTGGAGACCCTCCCAGCCTAATGAGAACAACATGAAAAAACAAGTAATTACATTGTCTTAGTTCTAGCTGCTATAACAAATTAGCACAGATCGTGTGTCTTATAAAGAACAGAAATTTACTTCTCACAGTTCTGGAGGCTGAAGGCCAAGGTCAGCATGCCAGTATGGTCAGAACCTGGGAGGCCCTCTTCCGGGTTATAGACTGCTGCCTTCTCACTGTGTCTTCATTCATGAGGGCCCCACACTCATGATCTAATCACCTCCCCAAAGCCCCAAGTTGTAAATAGATTGGATGGACATGTGGTTGAGGGCAGAGGAAAAAGTCAAAGATGCCTGAGGGTGGGCATGGTGGCAGGAAGATGGCAATGCTCCAAATCAATCTCATGGGGAACAAGGCAGGGCCATTCATTCAAAGCACAGGTGAAAAAGCAGCCTGAGTGGATGCATAAAGCCAATCCAATCCTGCGTTTACATGCTTGCATGCTTCTGGAAGTGATGAGATGTGGGGAGGACATGTAGCTGGCTTTGGCCTACCAGCCTCAAATTACAGCAGACCCTATCTCTGCTGTTCCATCACTTTTTTGAATTACTATTGAAACCCTCATCAGATATTCCTCTAGCAACCTTGACACACTTGCTGTCAGTTTAAAGATCAGAAAGCTGGAACAATGAATAGCCATTTACTGAAAAATTATAGGTTTGTTTTAATTAAGTTAATTAACTTAACTTATTGTGTTTGAGTTAACTTCCAGGGATTCGGGCTGCTGAATTTCATGAAAACACCTGAAACTAGTAAGTCAAATTGTTTTCCACCCTGGCTGGGTAGTTTAGTTGGTCAGAGCTTTGTCCCAATATGCCAAGGTTTCGAGTTCGACCTCCAGTCAATGCACATACAAGAGGCAATCAATGAATGCATCAATAGGAGGAACAACAAGTTGATGTCTCTCTCTCTCTCAAATAAATAAATTTTTAAAAAATAAATATATAGTTAAATTCAGAATACTCATGTTGTAATGGTGATAGGTAAATCATTTACAACTCTAATGGGAACATTAAAACACAAAAGCATTAAAAATAATTTTAAGTACAGCAGTTTGTTAATGGATACACAATAATTTTATGAGGCCAGCATTACCCTGATACCACAACCAAATGAGGACAATACAAGAAAAGGAAATCACAGCTCTGGCTGGTTGCTCAGCGGTTAGATCATAGGCTTTCAGATCAAAGGGTCCTGGGTTTGATTCCTGGCCACAGGCACATACCTCAGTTGCAGGCTTGATCCTCGGCCCCAGGTGGGGAGCCTGCGGGAGGCAGCCAGTTGATGTGTCTCTCTCACATTTATATTTCTCTCTGTTTTTCCCTCTCTCTTCCACTCTGAAAAATCAATGGAAAAATATCCTCAGGTGAGTATTAACAAAAACAAATTAGAAAGGGAAAAGTAAAACTTCCTCTATTTGCAGATGATATGGTAATATATATAGTAAAATCCTAAAAACTTCACCAGAAGACTGTAAGAAATAATCATCAATTTCAGTAAATTTGAAGGATATAAACTCAACCTTAAAAAGTCAGTTTGGCCCTGACCGGTCTGGCTCAGTGGCCGCTAGAGCGTCAGCCTGGGGACTGAAGGGTCCGGGTTCGATTCCAGTCAAGGGCATGTACCTTGGTTGCGGGCACATCCCCAGTGGGGGGTGTGCAGGAGGCAGCTGGTCAATGTTTCTCTCTCATCGATGTTTCTAACTCTCTCTCCCTCTCCCTTCCTCTCTGTAAAAAATCAATAAAATATTTTTTTTAAAAAAAAGCTCAAGTTCCTTTAAAAAAAAAGAAAAAAAAGCTCAATTTCCTTTAAAAAACAAAAATGTCAGTTTGTTTCTATACACTAACAAGGAACTATCAGAAAGAGAAATTAATAAGTTTATTTATATTAGCACCAAAAACAATAATTTAGGGATAAACTTAACCATAGAATCCAAATAGCTATACACTGTAAGAGCCTTATAAAAGAAACTAAATGAGATACAGGATATATATAAAAGATATTCCATGCTCATGAACTGGAAGAATTAATATTGTTAAAGTTTTTGTATTATTCAAAGCAATCTACAGGATGTAATTTTTTTTTTGCCACACCCAACCAAAATTCCAATGGCATTTTTCACAGAAAAAGAACAAATAATCCTAAAATGTGCATGGGACCACAGAAGACTTCAAATAACCAAAGCATTTTTTTTAAAAGAACAATGTGAAGGCATCACACTTTCTCATTTTAAAATATATCACAATGTTATAGTAATCAAAACAGTATGGTACTGTTTTGATAAAAACAAATATATTAACCAGTGAAACAGAATAAAGAGCTGAGAAATAAACCCACACATTATGGTAAACTGATCTTCAATAAGGGTGCCATTAATACACAATGAGGAAAGGGTTGTCTTTTCAATAAATGGTGCTGGAAAACTGGATAGCCACATTCAAGAGAATAAAATTGGACCCTATTTTATACCATATATTAATTTAAACTCAAATAGATTAGAAACTTAAAAGTAAGGCCTGAAACAGTACTAGAAAAAAAAAACATAGGGAAAATGTTTCTTGGCATTGGCCTTGGCAATGATTTCTTCGATGTGACACCAAACGCAAGGGTGACAAAAACAAACATAAAGAAGTGGGACTATATCAAACTAAAAAGCTTCTGCACAGCAAAGGAAACCATCAACAAACTGAAAAGGCAGCCTATGAAATGAGAGAAAATATATGCAAATCATATGACTATTAACTGGTTAATGTTGAAAATATTTTTTATTGCTTAAAATATTACAAAGAGTATTACATATTCTCCTTTTTTTTCTTTTTTTTTCTTTTTTCCCCCTCGACAATCCCCCAGCCACCCCTACCTCCCAGTGTCTTATGTCCATTGGTTATGCTTATATGCATGCATACAAGTAATGTTGAAAATATTTAAGAAACTCCTACAAACAGCAAAAAACAACCCAAATTAAAAATGGGCAAAGGCCTGAATAAACATTTCTATAAAGGAGAAAATATTTAAAGATCATAACATTAAGAGTGCAATTAAAACACAAGCCATAGAGATATGTGCTTGCAACTTTTCTCCACAAGAGTTCCTTGAAAAAGTTAAATTACTACAGAAAATATTTTGAATGATTTTTTTAAAAAATATTTTTCAAAATGATGGTGCATAGCTAGGATCATTTCTGGATGCAATGGAGAAAAACTAATTCATTACAAACAATAGGTACTTTAATCACTGGATCATAATGCTTTTCTGAAATATATGAGAAAGACTTGAATAGAGAGCCTGAGGAAGAGAGAAATAAAAAAAAATAAAGGAAATCTGAGTTTCAGGCTGGGGACAAGAGGAGCTGGCAGTTCTATTTACTGAAACAAGAAACACAACAGTCCACTCACACCCCTCTGTGTGTGGAAAGTTCTGTCACATCTAGACTGCTATTACTTGTCCTTTCTCCTTAATCTGCTTGGATGTCCCACAGCACTGTCATTCCTCAAGTCCCCAAACCAAGTTCTCATTTTTCATTCCCCTACATCCCCTTTCTACCCTCAGTTGATTGGACTTGACCCTGGAGATGACCGTAATCAGTGTTTTGTAACGACCAATTCAAGGGCAGGGTTTATGCAGATGTATCTGTAATCTCACACAGTGTCTACCACAGGCAGGTACTCCATACGTGCATATTGAGTGATAATTAGAAATGCATTTATGGTGATGATGACTAAACCATTTGAGACTTTTTTTTTTTTTGAGCAAGAAAATGATTGAAGATTTGTATTTAAAAGGATTACTGTGGCTGCAGTGTGCAAAATCTCCTGTAGCAGGTTTTCTCAACTACAGCACTCCTGACATTGGAACCGGTTAATTCTTTGCTCTGGGGCTGTCCTGTGCTTTGCAGGGTGTTTAGCAGCATCCTTGGCCCCTACCCACTAAGTTCCAGTGGCACTTCCCTCCCCAATTACCACATCCAAAAATGCCACTCATGATTTTGGCAATGTTCTCTGGGAACCAAAATTGCCCTTGGACGAGAACCACTGTCCTAGAGGGAAAAGAAGGTAACGATCAGCCAGCCCATTCACTGGATAATGTTATAGAAGGAAGAAAAGTACACTTTCATTGATGAAAATGTCTATGTGCTGGGATTTCACATAAGGTTTCATATTTTAAAAAGGGATATGAGATAAGAGAGCCCCACTCCCACACCACTTGCCCCCTGAAATCCCTTCAGGGTTACCTGAGGTCAAGCTCCCAAATGATTAAACCCTAGGATAGACAACATCCCTTTCCCTGGCCCCACTTGAGTGCAGTGAAGTCTAATTCCCACGCCATGTCAAAGAGGAGTGTTTGACACTGCTTCCTGGATATTAATTTGTTATTCTAGAGAGGTCTCCAAATCAAGGTCCAGTCAGTTAAAGATGAACATGCAGAGGCTCTTTGACATAAGCTCCAGGACCTGGGTGTCGTCTTCCTTTGTCCAAGCCCTCAGCCACCTGTGGAGAGCCTCTCCCTGGGGACTATACAAGAGCTGGGCTAAAACCTGAATGCTGGAGCTGGTCCATTTTTTGGTGAGGTCCTGCTCAGAGGGCCCCGGCAGATGCCTCCACAGTCACTCAGCAGCCTGGGGACTTAGTTTGCTCGTCTCTGCTCCCACCAACACCCGCTGGTCACTGCTGGTATTAATAACATAAACAGCAGGAGGCTTCGCACCAGAATCAGGGCTGTCTGGATAATTATCTAGTGGCCAAGGACTAGTCAGTAAATTACTCTGTGACCTGGGAATTCAGCAGGTTACACCATCACTCAGGCCTGCTCACTTTATTACTCTCCCCTCCTGCTGCACAGACATTTATTTGTCTCGCTTATATTCAGAGCATTGATTTCATGCCTTTTTGTTTTCCGTCTTGGAGGTGAGAAGTAGCCCCTTTCGGGAGACCAGTTCTCAGGTCAGTGGGATGGTGGCAATGGCATGTGGAGGGGAATATTGGAGATTTTGTTTTCTGCCCAGCACAGCAGCACCTACTCCCTGTGGCACTCCCAAACAGATTTCAATTTTTCTGAGTTGTGACACTTTCTAATGTTAGGATGTACTACCCCTGGTCTCTCCTGTTTGGACATGTTTTCTCAAATATGTTATCACAAGTTTTTTTCCATAGCTTGAAGCAAACGGCCTGCACCTGCAGAAGATAAGATGATAAGAAACACTCCCCAACCGATTCGGGCACTCCCCTCTGCCTGACTGAGTTGTGCACCCACCAGATATCCTGCTATCTTCCTGTTGTTCAGGCAACTCCCCCAGCTGACTGATGCAACCCTGACCCAGTCCCTATGTAGGAGAACTTAAACACTCCCTCGGGGCTGACACCGACACACTGGTCTCAGCCCGCTGTGAGAGAATGCAATAACATTTCTTAAACTCTCACAGTGTCTTGGCTTGGCTCCTGTTGGCCCAGACCTAAATCTAGTAAACTGCCTCTACAAGTAACCTTGCATATTGGAGAAAATAAATTAAAAAATCTCATCACTCCCACCTCACACACTGCACTTGAGCTACATCAAATGGGAATGGCACATTCAATGGAATTTTCCCAAGTGCAGTATCTGTCCTTCGGGCATTTGCAGTAACTGTTCCCTCTATCTCAAGCACTCTTTGCCCTTCCCTTCACCACACTTTTAGTCGTCTTTCAGATCTTTTTTTTTTTTTAATATATTTTATTGATTTTTTACAGAGAGGAAGGGAGAGAGATAGAGAGTTAGAAACATCGATGAGAGAGAAACATTGACCAGCTGCCTCCTGCACATCTCCCACTGGGGATGCCGTCCTTCGGGCATTTGCAGTAACTGTTCCCTCTATCTCGAGCACTCTTTGCCCTTCCCTTCACCACACTTTTAGTCGTCTTTCAGATCTTATCGCTAATGTCACTCCCCTCCCAGAAAGCTTTTCCTCACCCATTCAGAACATAGTTGGCTTACACATGCCCCTTCTGAGCTGCCATAGCATCCTATTCCTTATTATATGACTAATTCCATTTGTTGCAATTACCTGTGTTTTTCATTGTCCTGTCTTTTGGATTGTGAACTCCGGGAGAACAAGAACATGCTAACATCTATACCAGGCCCCCATTTAAAGTAGCCAATGAGAATTAATGAATAGACATAGGAAGGTATCCCCTAACTCTACCTTCCAGGCAAACCCGATTCCCAGCTTCAGCTCAGCTAACTCACATATCCAACCCCACTTTCGGAAGAGAGCGGTCACAAAGGTTCCCAGGGGGGAGCTTACAGCTTCAGCTGAGGACTGTGTTTCAATTCCCTGGATTATTCACTACATCTCTCCCTCTTTTCAATTCACCAATTTCCATAAATGAACCTGACGATAATCCTGTAACTCTCATTTAATATTCACTTTAACTCCATAATTCATCTGAAAAGCAAATATCCCTGGCTCAGCTGATGAAAGTACTTTATAACCTTGATTAAGACATTTATGTGCACTCAGCCTTGATTTGCTCTTGAAAGAATGAGTAATCACTTAAGTGCTTTCCAACTAAAACTTTTACTGATTCTAAAATTTAAAGTATTTTGTGCGATTCTGCACAATAAAGGTGGCAATGATTCCCACCTTGCTGCAAAACCCTTTTGAACAAATAGGACCTAAACCAAGTAATTCATTAAAATAAATAATTTAGCTACTTTTTCCACAAAGGTGCAAAGTGAGAGACCATAATCTGGCCCTTACTTACTCCTCCCACTGCCCCTTCCACCACTGATCACAAACTGCTCTGGTTCCTCTCTGCACACTTTCTAGCCAACATGCTTTCCATCTGCTGCTCCATCTGCCTGGAATACCCTTTCTCCTCTGTACACCTGGCAAACTTCAAATTCTGTCTTGAAACCCAGCTTTGGTCAATTCCTCAGGGAGGTCTTCCTTGACTTGAGATGCAGCACAGCACAATGACCATGAGTTCAGACTGTAACAGCAGACAGATCAGGACTCTAATTTGGCCCATCACTTGCCAGCTGTGGTTCTGTAGAAACCTGACCTAATTGATCAGACTGAGCCTCAGCCTCCTCACCTGTTAAATGGGCAAGTTAGCTCCTACCGCATAGGGCTATAGGGATTGAATGACATAACCCAAGAAAAGAATTTGGCCCAGCTCCTGGCAAATAATAAGCACTGTGTGAAATTTAGCCATTGTTATTAGTGACCCCACGCTAGGATTAATCACTTCTGATACACATTTATCAAGCTGAATTTTACATGCCTGTCTCTCCTACAAGGTTGTGACTGCCTTCAAGTTCAGACTTGTTCATACCCATATTCCCAGAACTGTGTGTGATGCACTGCACATAGTAAGCAGCTAACAAGTGTTTTGTTGAGTGAAATTGGATTATATGTTTAGAAAACTAGCATGCTTTTAAAAGAACAAAAATTAAAAATACTTTAAATAAAGTAAGATAAAATAAAAAGTGTACAGCATGGTATCAGATGTCCTAGATTAGCTGTGACAGTTTCGCATTCATGCTCACATTTTCACTTTGGTTCTTGTAGTGAATTCATGTGCAGATATTATTATCCTGAGTTCACAAATGAGAGAACAGACTCAGAGGGATGTCATTTTGGCCCAAAGTCACAGAGCAAATTGCAGAACCCTAGTAAGTATCACTTTTCTCCCCTCTTATACTTCCCTTGCCCACCCTCACCCCAACCCCCCAAAAGAAATACTTAAACCACTCTTTAAAAACCTCAGGTCTAGCCCTGGCCAGTGTGTTCAGTGGTTGGGTGTTGACCCATGAACCAGAAGGTCATGGTTCCATTCCTGATCAGGGCACATTCCCGGGCTTAGGGCTCGATTCCCAGTAGGGGGGTGTGCAAGAGATAGCTAATGGATGATTCTTTCTCATCATTAATGTTTCTATCTCTCTCTCCCTCTCTCTTCCTCTCTCTGAAATCAATACAAACATATTTTAAAAAAATAAAAATCAATAAAAAGCCTTTTAAAAAACCTCATGTGTAAAATTTTAAGCTTCCACCAATGATCCTTCACCCAGCACCCAATGAAATCAATCACTGGGCACAGGGCCCTTCTCAGAGATGCCTTCCCACTGGTGACCGCAGCCCTGGCTTCTCCATGTGCTGTGGAGAAAGCATGCATGCGCCCTATGTTTTGCCCTCAGCGTTCAGAGGAGGCACTGGTTTCTGCAAGTGCTTTGGGCTCCTCCAGGCTTTTCCTGTGCTTTTGTGCAGCTGAGAAGATGAAGCAAGGGTATCAAAAGCTGCAAACAGTCCTTACCTCTGGAGACAGGCATTTACTGGAAGAAAGACCAGACCAATAGCTTCCCAGAGCATTGTTCAGCCACATTAGAGAAAGGATTAAGCAGATACATTCAGCTATTCTAACAGATTTTCTTTAAGCCTTGAATACGCCTCTCACACTCGCTCAGATAATCACATTAGTTTTGTCATTAAAAGATCCCTTTTATAGAAAGTACCTAAACCGCTTAAACCACCCAGAGAGGTTGCATACATTATCAAACACCAAGACAAACAAAGGGGATTTTCTGTCCCACATCTCAGTTTTCCTTACTCCTCAAAAATTGGGGAATCAAGGTAGAAGTGAGTTTGCAAATGGACAGTGGCAGGACAGCCATCCTCACTCCTTTCCCTGGGCTGTCCCTCAGCAGTCTGAACTGGGAAGGCTGAAACATTCCTTCAGCATTGGGGCCAGCAGAAAACAAAAGACAGAGATGAAGACAGCAGGGCAAGGAGCTGTTAGAAAGAAGTGGGCTTGCCTCTCTGCCACAGGAAATTGCGTTTGGAACCAAGGAAAAGAGAAAAACCACAAGATTTGGGATCAAACAACTGCCAGTAACTAGGTCTGTGGCCATGGCTGGGGGTGAAAGAGAGTTCCTTCATTTCTGTTGACCTCATGGTCCTACTTTATAAAATGGAGATATTACCTACCATCCCTCCCACCCAGGGTTATTGAAGGGTTCAAATAAGAAAGGCAGGCAGCAGAGTTCTGAGGCCTATAAGTATTATATAAGCATTAGACAGGTTTTCTTTGGCTCTTTTATGACCCGCAAATGATAGGAGCTGTCTTTTTTTCAGAGTAACATGATTGGTGCCTAACCCTTGGTACATAATGGGTGCTTAATAATTTTTTTAATGAATAGTGCTTTTATTGCCTTTCTCACTACGCTCCATCCACCGGAAAATTCTCACCCTTCAAGTCTCGCCTTTAAAGCCTTCCTGACCTTCAGGATGACCTTCAGGATGGATTCATCATTTCTGCTTTCATGCTAACAGCATCCTGAATGCCACACAAATTCTTAGCCCAGTGTATTTGGTCATCTCTCATTAAAATTGAGCTTCTGAAAAACAACAGAGCTTGCATTTTTATTCTTACTACCTTACACTGTGACACTGTGCCTGCATAGAGTTAACATTCAATAAATATTGGGGTTATTTGGCCCGGGGAGGAGAAATTCAAAGAATCAATTAAGTACCAGTTTTGGCCCTAGCCGGTTTGGCTCAGTGGATAGAGTGTTGGTCTGCAGACTAAAAAGTCCCAGGTTCAATTCTAGTCAAGGGAACATGCCTGGGTTGGGGGCTCGGTCCAATGTGCAGGAGGCAGCCAATCAATGATTCCCTCTCATCATTGATGTTTCTATCTTTCTTTTCTTCTCCCTTCCTTGCTGAAATAAATAAAAATATATATTTAAAAACAACAACAAAAAACAGTTTTGCCTTGGCCAGTGTGGCTCAGATGGTTGGGCATTGTCCCTTATACCAAAAGGTTGATTGCAAGTTCAATTCCCGGTCAGGGCACATGCCTATGTTGTGGGCTTGATCCCTAGTAGGGGGCATGCAGGAGGCAGATGACTGATGTTTCTCTATCTCCCTCTCCCATCCTTTCTCACTAAAAATCAATAAAAAGAATCATAAAAAAATCCAGTCTCCAAAATAAAGGTTACTAAGTCTAGAGAAGAGGGTATCTGTACTACAATGTTTAGACTGCAGGCTGTGCAGTCTACACATTGTGCTTTTGTGTTTTTTAGAGTGTAGGATTATTGGATGAATTAAATTAACAAACAATTTTTCATCTCCTTTGCAACATAAACCTTGAGGAAAGGGCCTTAAATTATGATAGAGATTTAGGTTAGACATCAACACTATCACCATTTTCGACCACATAGTTCTGTGTTGTGGGAGTTTGTCCTTTGTATAGTTTGGTTCTTTTTTTTAAATATATATTTTTATTGATTTCAGAGAGGAAAGGAGAGGGAGAGAGAGATAGAAACATCAATGATGAGAGAATCATTGATCGGCTGCCTCCTGCACGCCCCTTACTTGGGATCGAGCCCGCAACCCAGGCATGTGCCCTTGACCGGAATCAAACCTGGGACCTTTCAGTCCACAGGCCAACGCTCTATCCACTGAGCCAAACTAGCTAGAGCTGTATAGTTTGGTTCTTAGCAGAATCTCTGGTGTCTACTCCTTAGACACCAGAAGCAACTCCCCCTTTCCCAGAGTTGTGGCAAATAATAATGTCTCCTGACATTGCCAAAGGTCCCCTGCCGGCCAAAAGTGCTGCCAGTTGAAAACCACTGGCTTAGACTTAAAGAGTAAACTCCTGCAGGTGAGGGTTTGTGACCTCAGAAAAGGAGACAAAAGAGATGGTGGAAATCTGCTGAGTGCCTTCAATACAAAGCAGATGGATATGTTACTAGTTTATGTTGTACCGTGCATTCTAACAGTAGGTGGACTGACCCAATGAACTGATATCAGAGTAACATATAAAATGTCTCTGTCAACTGTAAAGGAACCATAGGAATTCGTTGGCCTTTGTTGATGAAAGAAGGAAGCCATTTACCTAACCATCTGGATACTTCGCTATATTGCACTCATTTAAGTGTGTTTATTGTCTACCCATCAGTGTCATAGCAAAAGTTTCATTTGGAGTTTAATATCTTGGAGTTATTGATTGCTAGTTTTATATAAACCTTTCTTTGGCTATTTATGTCAGATTTCAGGAGTTATAAAACAAAGAAAAATGGTTAAAACCACTTTTCCAAAGCCACAGAGGAAATTTAGTAACGATGCAAACGTCTTTGTGGTCAAAACACCTGACTCTCTGCCCCCACAAAGCTGGTGAGCTATAGTTGATCCAATAGTGCACTCATGAGCCAAGAAGGATGATAGTAAATTCAGGTGTCTGAGCTTATTTTTTTCAAACTAGTATTTCATGTGTGTTATAAAACATCCTTCATTCCTTTTTCCCTGTTCAATTGTCTACTACAGCAAGTAAACTATCTATCTGGCAAAATTTTGGCTGACAGTCTTTATCCAGACAATAAAATCTATTTCTAGATTAAGCCAGATCAGTATATATACCAGTGGTATATTTCATTAGTTTATTATAAAATAATTGTTTGGGCCGTAACCGGTTTGGCTCAGTGGATAGAGCGTCGGCCTGCGGACTGAAGGGTCCCAGGTTCTATTCCGATCAAGGGCATGTACCTTGGTTGCGGGCACATCCCCAGTAGGTGTGCAGGAGGCAGCTGATAGACGTTTCTCTCTAATCGACGTTTCTAACTCTCTATCTCCCTTCCTCTCTGTAAAAACAAAATCAATAAAGTATATTTAAAAAATAAATAAAAATAAAATAATTGTTTGGTGTTATGACTTTCCTCTGTACTGAAGGATCGAATAAGGATGAATACAGTGAAATTTAGCAATATGTGTAGAGAAGTTGAAGATATCATTGATTATATTACACTTTCCCCTTTCTGAGGCTCTATTAAGAAGTTCCTGCCTGTGCTTCTCCAGGCTGACTGGTCTGGTTTTATCTCAACCACAGCATGAACTGTTTAACCAACTTTGGTTTCCTCTTTGCAGATGGCTGCTAGAAAGCTTAGAGCCAAAGTATTTTGGTCCCATCTTCAGAAAATATAGAAAACTCCATGGCAGCATTTCCCAATAGGTGTCTGGCAAAGCACTAGCTCTTCAAATGCTGAAAAAAAAGTGTTTCAGATCAAATAAGTTTGGAAAATGTCACATTCCTGTTGATTCACAATGCATGTGACATATCAAAGTTTTGAGAGATTCTGTAATAAAGATACCTGCTTAAATTTATTTCAACCATGTTCAAACACCAAAAGATACCCCCTTTTATGTAACACCCACTTACAACTGGCCTTCCTAGCATTCTATGGAGCCTTTTCAATAAATGCTGTTTTGTAGTTTGCATTCCTAGATCCATGTTACATCTCTATTCCTTGTAAATGTTTAATTTATATCTTTAAATCACCTGAAATACTTTCAGAACCAGGTGTGACAAAAAAATTTAAATGAATAGACAAACATGTTAGTTCTATGACCTTGTATAAGTAACTCTCCGGGCCTATTTCTTATTGAAGATGCTAGCCATGTTAAACACACACGTAAAACTAAGTGATCCCAAGATTGCTTTCCAGTGCTGCTGTTATAAGCGTCTAGCCTCCCATCTGCACGATTAGACAGCAAAATTTATGGAACCAGCCCCCTCTGAGACCCCTTGCATTGAAAAGTGGCTCTGGAGAAACCCAGTTGCTTCAATGGCTATTTCTAGTCAGTGTTCTCTTCTCACCTAACATTAAGGCAACTACATTCAGCCCCTTAAGAACGACTGCCAGACTGAAATGGGAGAGGGAGCCAGGGACATGCCATTGAAGTGAGGGAAAACCAGTGAGTCCAAGTTCTAGAGGTTTTGTGTACTAGGAGATCCCCTTTCCAAAATTCAAGGAGGCCCAGGGAAGGAGCTCAAGTGAGCAGAGATGGATGGGAAGCTTGGCCTTTCCACCCTGAAATGCATCTATTTGTATAAATTTGCAGAGGGCCTACTGAGACCTGGCTGCCAGGCCCCATGCTGGATGCTGATCAGAAGGAAGAAGACACAGTCCCTACTCTCAGAGAGCTTGATCTTCCTGAAAAGAGGGTAAGAACATTCAGCAAAATATTACAATTTGGGGTATGTGTACTAAATTAGAGGTGGTCAGGCAGCATTTAAGGCACTGGAGATACAGAGATGAACAAGCCAGACAATCCCTGATATGGTAGGTGTGAACCAAAATCCACTTCTTTTAGAAAAGCTGAGGAAGACTTCACAGGGGATGTAATCAATTGGATCTGGGCTTGAAAGATACACAGAAGTTTGCCAGTGAAAACACTGAAGGGTAATGCTGAGAATGGAATATTTTAGACAGAGGAGTGGCATTTTAAAATCATGGGAAGTTTGGTGTGGCTGAATCCCAGGGTGTTAGAACGTGAAGGGTGGCAGTAAGAATGAGAAATGAGTGCAGAGAAGTAGATCCCAATTTGAACAAAGGCTGCACCAGGGATCAAGTGGTGGGTCGGCAGTGGAGTCATAAGGGCTAAAGTTGTAGGAGAATAAAGATATTTGGGGATTTCTTAAGAATGTATCATAGGCCCTAGCTGGTTTGGCTCAGTGCATAGAGCGTCGGCCCGCGGACCAAAGGGTCATGGGTTCGATTCCAGTCAAGGACATGTACCTTGGTTTCGGGTTCCTCCCTGGTCCAACTCTGATCAGGGTGACTGCAGGAGGCAACCAATTCACATTGATGTTTCTGTCTTTCCCACTTTCTCTAAAAGTCAATGGAAAAATAACCTCAGGGCAGGAGGCAACCAATTCACATTGATGTTTCTCTCTGTCTTTCCCACTTTCTCCAAAAGTCAATGGAAAAATAACCTCGGGTGAGAATTAAAAATAAATTTAAAATTTTTTAAAAAATTAGAAAAGAATGTATCATAGTAGGTACAATACCATAGCAGCTCCTGAAGTATGTTTTCTGAACACAAGTTCCTTGACAACACATTCCATGCTTTGATTACTATCTATTCACCATGGCTTTCCAGACCGAACTGGACTTCAGATCTTTATACCCAACAGCCCTACTTAACAGCTAACTCTACTTGTTTTTTTCAAAAGTGCACGAAACTCAGCAAAATGAAACTGAACTCATAATCTTTCTGCCAAACCCGGCCATCCTCTGGTGCTCTCTTTCCAGTGTAAGACACCACCATCTATTCAAGTGCACAAGCCAGAAATTATCACCCTTGACCCCTACCCAACTCATATCTCATATAGAATTCATCACCAAATCCCACTGACATGCCTTACTATATCCCTCTCAAATTATCCACTTCACATTTTCACCTCTACCACCCTAGTCAAAGTTATCTCTTCTCTTACCTGGACAGCTGCAACAGCAGTCTCCTACATCACATGCTTGCCCCTTATATTGCGCACTCCACTTGACAGCAGAGTGATTTTTTTAGTTTATGACAATATTGTTGACTATATTTCCTATGCTATACATTACATCCTCATGACTTATTTTATAACTGGAAATTTGTATCTCTGTTTCACCCTTCTTCCCACACTCCTAAGACTAGACACCATAAAGCTCCTAGAAGAAAACATAGTCAATAAACTCTTTGACACAGGTCTCAGAAAAAAATTTGAATCTGTCTCCCCAGGCAAGGGCAACAAAAGCAAAACTAAACAAACAGGATTACATCAAACTAAAAAGCTTTTGCACTGCAAGGGAAATGATCGACAAAACAAAAAGGCAATCTACTGAATGGGAGAAGTTATTTGCAAATGATATATCCAATTAGGGGTTAATATTCAAAATATATAAAGAACTCATACAACACAACATAAAAAAAATCCAATTAAAAAATGAGCAGAGTACCTTAATAGACATTTGTCCAGACCGATCATTTTAAATAAAAATATATTCATGTCACTCTCCTGATTAAGGACCATCAATTCTCTTTTTTTTTGTCCCTTTACTTTTTTTTTTTATTGCTTAAAGTATTACAAAAAGTATTACATATGTCTCCTGTTTCTTTCCCGCCCTTGACAATCCCCTGGCCTCCCCTACCCCCAGTGTCTTATGTCCATTGGTTATGCTTATATGCATGCATACAAGTCCTTCGGTTGATCTCTTACCCCACTCCCTCCTGCCCCTCAACCCTCCCCGGCCTTCTCACTGCAGTTTGACAATCTGTTTGAGGCAGCTCTGCCTCTGTATCTATTATTGTTCATAAGTTTATAATGGAAGGACCATCAATTCTTTATAATGACTCCTGACCATGGTCTACTTTAGTGAGCTTTTTCCTGCCACATCTCCAAACTCATCTCATGTCACTTTCTGGTCATCTGCAATCCCATTACAGAGGCCTTTTTTCAGTTCCTTGAATATGCTACACTCAGAATTTTGCACATGCTGTTTTCTCCACTTCTCTTCCTAGTTAGCTCCCATTCATCATTTAGATAACAGCTAAGACATCACATCTCAAAAAAGAAGTCCTATTCCCATCCCACGGACTAACTCAGATTCCCTGGTAAATACCTTAAGAGCCCTCATTCTTCATAGCACATAATTATAGCAATTCAGTGTATAATTTGACACTTTGTATCTTTCTCCCAGGAGAATGTAAACTTTATTAAGATAGATACCATCAAACCTCAGTTCTCCAATGTCTCCCATCTTGAACAATTCAGTTCTCAACCAAGTTGTGTGTGTGGAGGGGGGGGAGGCGGGGGCAGGCATGTCTCGGTTATTGAACAAAATTTGGTTCTCAACCTAACAACCTTTTCATGCTTATAGCTGTATGATTAGTCACCTGTCTCTCAGGTGACAAAGGAGAAAATGAGCTAGTATGAGTCAGTTTACCACTAAACCTCCTATTGTTAATATTTCAGGAAATTGTGCTGTGAATATTTTCATTGTTTTTGCTTTTGTTGCTGCTTATCCTATCTAATAGACAAACATGGTAATTGACTATACCTCCGCTACACTTCCCATTGGCTAATCAGCAGGATATGCAAATAAACCCAACCAAGATGGGGGCTGGCAGCCACGCAGCTGAAGCAAGCAGGAGGCTTTCTTGCTCCAGTGATGGAGGAAGCCACACTTCCTCCCTGCCACGGCTGGGCTCTGAGCTCCACTCTAAGCAACAAAGTTGCAATTTTAGAAGCTAAACAAACCCCAGATACCTGCTTTCAGCAGGCCATGGTCTCAGAGCTGGAGCGGCAATGAAGTTTCAATTATAGAAGGTAAATAAATCCCAGAATAAAAAAAAAGAAAAAAAGAAAAAAAGGAGAGG
The DNA here is from genome assembly GCF_000147115.1 of Myotis lucifugus. NCBI lineage: Eukaryota > Metazoa > Chordata > Mammalia > Chiroptera > Vespertilionidae > Myotis > Myotis lucifugus. The sequence goes on along the minus strand of NW_005871284.1, from coordinate 1,686,069 downwards.
CTGGGAGCTTCAGTCGCCAGCTTGGCCAGCCTGAAAACAGCCCTCAGCCCCTCATCCAGGCTGGCCAGGCACCCCAGTGGGGACCCCCACCCTGAAGGGGGTGTGACCAGCTGCAAACAGCCATCAGCCCCTCACCTAGGCTGGCTAGGCACCCCAGCGGGACCCCCACCCTGATCCGGGCCACCCTTTAGGGCAAACCAGCCGGCCCCCACCTGTGCACCAGGCCTCTATCCTATATAGTAAAAGGGTAATATGCAAACTGACCCTAACAGAAGAAAGACTGGGAATGACTGGTCATTATGACACACACTGACCACCAGAGGGGCAGACGCTCAATGCAGGAGCTGCCCTCTGGTGGTCAGTGAGCTCCCACATGGAGGAGCTCTGCTCAGCCACAAGCCAGGCTGATGGCTGCCAGTACAGCGGTGGTGGTGGGAGCCTCTCCCACCTCCTCAGCAGCGCTAAGGATGTCCGACTGCAGCTTAGGTCCGCTCCCCGCTGGCAAGTGGACATCCCCCAAGGGCTGCCGGGCTGTCAGAGGGATGTCTGATTGCCAGCTTAGGCCCAATCCCCTGAGGAGCAGGCCTAAGCCAGCAGGTGGTCATCCCCCGAGGGGTCCCAGACTGCGAGAGGGCACAGGCTGGGCTGAGGGGACCCCCCCCCAGTGCACAAATTTTTGTGCACCGGGCCTCTAGTTATTAATAAATACATACCAGTAAGTCACCATGGATCCTAAGAAGGTTAGTGATAGCAACAAAGTGAAAGGGAAAGTTGTGAGAACAATGATAGAGCTTTAAAAAGAAATAATTGCAAAGCATGATAAAGTTGTTTGCATGTCTGATCTGGCTACTGAGTATGGCATGGCTATTAGCACAATTTTAAAACATAAAGAGTCCATCAAGAGTGCTGATGTTGCTAAGGGTGTGAAAGTGCTCATGAAACAGCAACCACGGGTAATTAAGAAAGGTTAAAACAGGGAATCATTTGGGGGTCTGGAACAGATTAATTCCATTTACATTATTTCTAATGAGAAAAAAATGATTCCGTTCTTGAACAAATTGCTTCTTGAACAACCTTCTGGAATAAATTAAGTTCAAGAACCTAGGTTCTACTGTATTGTGCTTACTTTTTTTACCATTGAATTTTCCAGGTTCTAGAACAATGCCATATGCCTTGTAGCTCTGTAAATAAGAGTAAAACAAACCCCTTGGCAATGGGCAAGAAGACACATGATTGGTGGTGCTTCTATTATATCTGTCAGGGGCAAAGCAGACTACAGTCTTTGTTCATCCTAGCTTGATGCCTGTATTTGTGACCAGAGCTATTTCATGCCTGGGGTACATAAGTAAATTTAAAAAGTAGGAAAAGTTACATTCTCAATTATCATTTTGGAGAATTATAATACATATTTACAGATTTAAAAAACCCAACTATTTAATTTTGTTTAACCCATTATTTTCCAAACTTGCTTAATTAGGGATCTTTCTACTACACAAGTCATTGGCATTTTGTTGGATGCCTGTGTTCCCAGAAACACTGTGTGATAGATACATACTGAGTTGACTGAACTTCTTCCCTTTCATCCCAAATAGTGTCTCTAATGCCATGTTTTTATGACCTTGCCCCTTCCTAACCACCTGAGACTTGTGGGCTTGTGAGGTGGTGTAGCCTCTCGTACCTGAGGATACCATTTTGGGAAGTCACCATGGGCCCTGTGCAAGCAAAGAAGAAGAAATTGGTCTGCAGAGAGACTGGAGCAGCAATGGGAAGAGAAATGATGAGCAGGGCTCCCATACTCAAATGGGATCAGGCAGAACAACAGGAGTGAGGTGAACTAAAGGGGCATGCTCTGTTTGAAGAAACTGGAATTCAGAATTCTTTCAACCAGTAATTTTCAAAGTGTGACCCAACACTCAGCATTACCTGGGGAATTGTTAGAAATGCAACTTGCGAAGACCCACTCTAAGACTTATTCACTACAAACTCTGGGGTGGGGCTTATCAATCACTGTTTTAGGGAGCCCTCCAGGTAACTCTGATGCACATGCACGCTTTAGCCTGCTAGCCAAACTAAACATCTGAGGAGCACATCTCCCCCACAGGCTGAAAACTGGTGACCTCTGTTCCAAGTGAGAGAGAGAGAGAGAAATAGCAGTCTTGACTTTTAATGACTTTCAAGACCCCAGTTAAATTCCCTCGTGATTCCTAATTACCCAAGTCCTGGAGCTATTCCTGCGGTTTCAATAAATTCCCTCTTTTGCTTAAACTGGTGAGGTTTTATTTTTTGAATCCAAAGGTTAACTTACACCAATAAAATGAAAACAACAAACCAACCTGCATTCAAGGCGGCCTAGTGTCGCCAAAGATGAGCTGTGAGACCTTATACAAGTTATTTCTCTCTGTGCAACAATGCCATCTACCTACAAATGATGGAATTGGACTGAGGATCTGAAGTGCCTTTGCTAATACGCTAGACTAGACATTGCCTCCTCTGGATAATCTCTTGATTATACAGAACCCTTAAGAAAGATCCTTAATTTTCCTTAGTTTTAACCATTGACTCTATGTAGTTAAAGTAACAAAAACAAAATAAAAACCACCCCATCTCTCTTTGTCTCTCTTTCCTGGTCTTTCAAAAGCATCATCTATTAATTAGAGGGATGCTTTAAATAAGGTTTATTTGATGTTCTAATTCTTTTTCAATTTAAAAGTAAATTTCAGCATATTCTAATTAGGCTAACTTTAATTATGGTTGCCATCTGTCATGAAATGTACATAGAAAAAAAAAAAAACAACCACGTACAGAAGACCAAATTATACTTGCAGAAAAGTAGTCTCTTTTTTGGCAATTATTTTCTTTACAAAAATTCGATTCACCCAAAGAATTAATATGATATGAAGTGGCAAAGTATTTTAAAGATTTTAAACAAGTAAAAAGGTTTCGAGGAAAACACCCTAAAATCAACAGTATCCTAAAATAAATAGTAAGAATATCATCTAGAAAGCCCATAAACCTTGCATTATATAACTTGTGAGTTGACAAAGAGTAAGAACTAGAAACTAGTATTGTTTTGACTCTTAAATTCCCACATCAGCAGACTTTTCTCTGATGTTGAAATGAAAGTAGTGACCAAATGCTTTGATGGACAACTCATTACAATGAGAACTGAAGGCTTCTGAAACCAGACAAAGATTTTTCTGTATCTCCCGGATGCCAGAGAAAATAAGGGAAATATTTCAATCCCTCACCCAAGAATTAAACTTTATACATGCATTCTTTTAAAAAATAAGTACTTTAGAAATGATCAAGGCACAGTTTTTAAAAAGCAGAAAATGCTCTCAAGGCAAGGTGAAGAAAAAAATGTTTTGAGGAAAAATAAAAAGAAACAAGGGGGAAGAACTCTTTCAACAGTAGAAACTGTTCGTCTCTCTCTCTCTGTGTCCCTAAAAGGTTTTGATCCAACACTATTTGTTATCCTAGAAAAGCTCTTCTGAAGAAAGGTTTCAGTGTAAGAACTGCTTGAAAGAAGCCAACCCTTTGGCAGTAGTAACGGCTTGGCCATTTATTAATGTCAAATATGCTGCCCGCATGAATTAGTCAGCTTGTCTTTTGCATGCCATACAGAAAAGTTCTCGTGCACCTGCTTCTTAGTGTCCTGACACTTCTGGCTTGAATGGCAGCTGCAACGACTACCAGAAAATACAATTTTAAAAAATGCTGAACATCACTACATTCTACCTTCTGAATAGCTGATTAATCAATTTTTAAAGGCTTCTTACTGAAGTATCATCAGTGACCATAGCATATAAAAGCTTGCTCTGATGTAAAATGAAGCAAAACAGAGTTATTTTCCTAAACTGGCAACATGGAACCAAATTACCACAAAACTGACCTTAGGAACAAAGAGAAATGGAGCAGAAACGGGCCAGATTTCTTACTGGCAGTACCACAGTGGCAAATATCCCAGAACTAAGAAGAGCTGCCAAATGGAAAAGAGAAAATTAAAGGACTTTCCAAAAACAGCCAAGCCCAGTGCACACAGCATTCCCCACAGCTGGAATGAGCTTAAGGAGCAACACACAGGTATAAGGTCCAGCCTTATTCTTTATTTACAGCACAGTTCAAAGCCTGTAAATCAAGTACAAAAGAAACAGCTCCTATATCCTGGATTGGCATCGGACACCCTTCCTATCAGCTGCAATTACATCATTTTTATCTATTTTCTGCTTTCTCTTTTGGGAGGGCAGGGGTGTGGAATAATAAATGAGCCAGAGACTTGTCTCAAAAGCAAAAGAAATCCCTTCTTGCAGAGAAACAAAGGAACTGACTCTAACTCTTGTGAAAGGCAGTCAGGAACTCTGCTCCAGTTATGAGGGCCACTGATAGTGAGGGACAGCTGTCACAAAAAAATTCTTCCTGGAAGAGGTGAGGTGCAAAGATGGCTAGAACCTGGGGTGTGGGGTGGCTGCTGTCACCACCATCACCCTCTCTTCTATCTCAAATTTTTGCCCCACCAAATCTAATGATAAAAAAGGGAAAGTAGATATGCGTAGAAAACCAAAATGAATGGGAATGTGGGTGGAATGAACATAAAAGAAACTGAAAATGATCAAAAGTTGCTCAGTGCTTCTTCCTCGGAGAGGCATAGAAATCTCTAATCCACTGCTTCATGTATTTAACTTCCAAGGTGCGGGCTAATAGCACAGTCATAGGGTCAAAGGCATTGTTGGCTCGGAGATCTAGATGATGGGCCCCCTCTGGGATAATGATGGCAACCAAGGTGTTTGTGATGTTCTTGGTTACTCCACCTCCTGACCAGGGGTCTAGATCACCATTGCTATGCGAGGGAAAGAAGAAAAAATAAGATTGTTAGTTTTTCATACCTATATCCAGATAAGATAGAAGAAACCTACTTTATGCACAATAACTAAAATTACAAGCTTATATATAAATGGGGGATTTGATCTGATTGAATCTATCTATAGAAATGTGATTCATACTGGAGTTCTACAATATTTCTAAAACCAAGTACAAAAAATAGGACCAGCCCAGCAGGCACGGCTTAGTAGTTGAGTGTCAACCTGTGAACCAGGAGGTCATGGTTCGATTACTAGTCAAGGCATATGCCCAGGTTGCAGGCTCGATCCCCACTGGAGGATGTACAGGAGGCAGCCATCAAAGATTCCAATGATTCTCTCTCATCATTAATGTTTCTATTTCTCTCTCCTCCCTTCCTCTCTGACATCAATTATTTATATATATATAATTTTTTAAGGAAAGAAATAGGACCAAAGAATGAAGGTGGTACCCCATGAGTCAACCCAGGTTGTACTGGAAAGTGGAATTTAAAAACCTAAATTCCAATCCCAGCTTCATCACTCAAAAGCCATATGACCTTCCTCCTCTATAAAAGAGAGATAACAAGGCCTATCTCATAAGGTTGTTGTATGGGTTAAACAAGATAGTACTGTGGGTATATTTAATAAGCACAAGTGTCAGGCACATTGCAGTTCCTCAATTAATGCCACTTTCCTAGGAGCCAACTATGAAAGTGATAAATAAAAACTCTCATATTTGAAATGATAATTTTCTTTTAGCTCTTAAAAAAAACCAACCCTTCATTTTTCATACACTACTTTCTTTGTAATACAGTACTTTAGGAAATAGGGTGATTGAACTGAAAAATTTCCTCCAAATCTGAAGCAGAAAATTTGGTCATTATTCAAAGACTCCCATTTTACATTGGCTTTAAAGCTACAGAAATGCTATTAAGTTATTCATCTTGGCTGGTTCATACAACACTTTTCACTGTAAACAGGATCAATCCTTGAAGCAGGCTATTTAGTTTAGCTCAGTAAAAATCCAATACAATCACAGACAGCATCCCTAATAATATTTCACAGCTTTGTTGAGATATATTTCACCACAAGTTACCCATTTAAATGTAGAATTCAATGGTTTTTAGTATATTCAGAGTTTTGTAATCATTATCACAATTTTAGAACATTTTCATCCTGAAAAGAAACCCATTATTAGCTATTGGTAACTCATAATCCCCATTCCCCTCCCCCAAACTCCCTCACTCAGCTACAGGCAACCACTAACCTACTCTTTGTATCTATGGATTTGTCTAATATGGACATTTCATATACTAGTAAATGGAATTATATAATAGGTGGTCTTTTATGATTGGCTTCTTTCACTGTGGCATAATGTTTTCAGGTTTCATCTATGTTGCAGTATGTATCAGTACATTATTCCTTTTTATTGCCAAATAATATTCCATTGTATGAATATGCCACATTTTATTTATCCATTCATCCGATGTACATTTGTGTTGTTCCCACTTTTTTTTCTATTGTGTATATTTTCCAATGAACATTCATATACAAGTTTTTGCATGGATACATGTTTTCATTTCTCTTGGGTACAGACTGACCTAAGTATGGAATTTCTGGAATATATGGTGACTTAACCTTGTGAAGAACTGCCTAACTGTTTTCCAAAGTGACTGCACCATTTTACATTTCCCATTAGCAACATATGAGGGTTCCAACTTTTTTATACCCTTGCCAACACTTATGTTTTTGTTTTTTACTTTTTTAAACTTAACTATAGTTGGTATACAATATTACATTAGTTATATAAGTTTCAGGTGTACATATAGCAATTCAACATTCTATACCTTTCAAAGTGATCACCTCACTCATTCTGGTAATCACCTATCACCGTGCAAACTTATCACAATAGTTTTATTGACTATACTTCCCTTCACCTTTTTCACCTATCTCCTCATCCTCTAATTACAGCCATCTTATGTGGGTAGGAAATGAATCTTATTGTGGCTTTGATTTGCACTTCCCAATTTTTAAACTGGGTCATCAATTAAATCATTTGATCCATTCTGAGTTAATATTTTGATATGGTACAAAATAGGGATCCAACTTCATTGTTTTGCATGTGAATATCCAGTTTTCCCAGCGCCATTTCTTGAAAAGCCTATTCTTTCCCCAATGAACTATATTGGCATTCTTGTCTGAAAATCAAGTGACCATATATATAAAGGTTGACTTCTGGATTATCAATTATCTTCCACTGGTCTATATGTCTATCTTTATGCAAGTGTCACACTGTATTGATTATAGTTGCTTTATAACAACTTTGAAACCAGAAAGTATGAGTTCTTCATATTTGTTTTTCCTTTACAAGATTGTTTTGGCTATTCTAGGTCCCTTGCATTTTTTATATACATTTGAATGCGAGCTTGTCAATTTCTGAAAAAAGAAACAGCTGGGATCTTTGTAGGGATTACTGAATCTAAAAATCAGTTTGTGGAGTACTGACATCTTAGCAATATTACTTCTTCCATAAGTATATGAAATGTCTTTCCATTATTTAGACCTTTAATTTCTTCCAACAATTTTTTTGTAGTTTTCAGAATATACATGTCACACTTTTTCTGTTAAGCTTATTCCTAAATATTTCATTCTTGACATTATTGTAAACCTAATTGCTCCCTGTTATTATTAACTCCACACATGTATAGACTGGTTTAGAGTTTACAAAGTCTTTCACATTTGACCCTTATAACAATCTTGTGAGGTAGGTTTAATGATAATTCTTTTATAGGTAAGAAAACTAACACCCAACTCATTCAGCTAGCAATGGCAAATCTGATATACAAGCATAGTTTTTATAGCCCTAGTCCAGTACTTTGTTTTATACTACATTACATTTCACGGACATGTGACTGCTGTTGGAAATCAGCAGCACATACCTTCTTGACTTGTGTGGTGCACAGTAAAAAGAGCATGAACTTTGGGATCAGACACACCTGGGTTCCAGTCCCAAGTCAGCCTCTCATCTTCCTAATCTCATGGAAGCTTATTCTCAATATAAAATAGGGACCGAAATACCTGGATTTATGTATCTGGTCCATGGCATTGTAGGTATTAGATCACTTTCCCCTTATATGGCACCTCTTGGAAAATCTTTATCTCCCTATGACTTGAAATAACAGGACATTTTTATGTATGTTCTTTCATCTCTGTCAATGGCACCTTGTCCTAGTTGCTCAGGCCAAAAAAGTTGGTGTCACTCTTTAATCTATTTATTTCTCACCCAATCTGTCAACAAATCTTGTCAACTATATATTCAAATATATCCAGAATTTCAAGACCTCTCACCATATTCACTGTCACCACTCTGATCCAAGTCTCCATTACCTCTAGCCTGACTAGCCTTTTACTGACCTTTCTCACTACTCTTATCTCCCTACTATCGGTAGGGTAGGAAATGAATCTTATTGTGGCTTTGATCCTATTAAATTTGATCCTATTAAAACCTGAATCAGATTATGTCACTCCTTTGCTCAAAACATTCCAAGTTTTCCCATCTCATTCAAAGTAAAAATCAAAGACCTTACTAGGACCTACAAGTCTCTCATTAACTACTCCAGCCACACTGACCTTCCTGTCCCTGGAGGAGAACATGCTGAGCACATTTACCTCTCAGGGCCTTTGCCCTTGCTAATTCCTCTTTGTGGAGTGTTCCTACCCCACCACACTCATAGCTATCTAGGTACTCCTGCCAGATCATTTTCCAAAAGTCACCCCTGGTCAAGTCTTCCTTGCTCATTTCCATCTAAAATTTCAAACCTGCCTCTCTTATACCCCCATTTCACAGCCCTCTTCCCTGGTTTATTTTTCCTCCTTAGCATGTATCTCCTAACATACTTACAGGTGCTATTTTGTTTATTATCTATCTCTCAAACTAGAACTGCCCAAGGGCAGGAATTTTTGTCTGCTTTGTTTATTACAGTAGCTTCAGCATCTGGTACTCATAGGAGCCATGCGAATGTTTACTAAATGAATGAAAAAAGAATGTGAATGTCTAGTTGTCTTTGGCCAGATACCAGATGCCCTAATCAAAAAAGATCTATAAATACATGTATACAAGGTCAGGAACATGTAAATCACTTCAGTACTTTTTACATGACAAAGCAGAGTTAATATAAGTGATTAATATAAATATAGAGACTGACTTCACCTGTGTGCAGCAGTGGCAAGAATAATTAACTAAGTCAGCAGGTCTAAGTTTTTATACCCTTATTAGCCACATGATTTGGGGTAAGTCATCTGACCCCTATGACCCTCAATTCCAACATGCATTACCCCCCCCAAAAAAATTTTTAAAGATAATGTCCCTCCCTCATAGAGATATTGTAGGGTCCAAGTTAAATATTATATATGAAAGTTATAAATTATAAAATACCACATAAATGTGCAGCATTATAATTATTATCATATTTTGTAGCCTGAGAGTGTTACTACTTCTGAGAAGTATATGAATCATGAAAAGGAACGTGAAACCATTTCTCATAGAAATTGGGTCAGAAAACTAATGCAATCAGTTTTTTCTAGGCAAATGTACAAATTAAATGAAAAATATGCAGTTAGGTACATTAAATATATATGTGTTTGAAATGCAACTTTAAATTCTCACCACAAATTTTCACTTTTCTTAAGAAAAAGAAATTTTGATTTCAACTTAATAACATCATACTGGGGGAGGGGGGGGGGAGAATCAATCCAAAAATGTATTTTTTTGGTTTTATTAAAAACAAAAGGCAAAACTCACATGCAAAATAGGATCCTTAGTTTTCAACTACCAAATATATTTTTAAAGTAAACTACACAAGGGGTTAGATTCTCTTGAGTGAACAAATAGCCTTTATCATTATTTCAATTTGACAGGACCAACCCGATTAGGAAACTCTCCATTATCTGCAAAACAAAAAGCCATCCTAACAGCCACATAATAAGCAAACTGCATTTGATTTAAAAGGTCATCTGAATCAGCCTAGTGACTTAGCAACATTGTTTGGAGTTGCTGAGCGACCTAAGATGCACATGGACTTGAATTTCTTGGTCCTAGACATGAGAAAGCTAAACCAGTCACTGGGAAATTTACAAAGAAAAAAAAGTAATAATAGCTTTCATGAGAAAATCTAATTGCCTGGATAAAATTTCCAACAGTGAGCCTCACTTAATTGCTAGCAACAATTAATTTGCCTGAAAAATTATGTTAAACTAATCAGCTTCTCAGGAATTCCCTTTCAGATTTATATTTAAATAACTGAGAATGACCATTGGGGTAACATAATTTCTTACCAATTAAGGATGGGGGGAAAATTAATCCTTCCAACAAAACCACTATGGAAAAAAACTGCTGAAATGAAACCATTAATAGCTACTATTTCTTGAGTCTTCGTTCATTCAGCAAATGTTTATGGAGTACCTACTCTGTGGCAGGCACTGACTGGGCATAGGGAATTCAGCAGTGAACAGACAAAAATCTCTGCCCTCACAGTGCCCCCTTCCATAACAGTCTACCTACTCCCTGAAATAAACCTGTCAGGAAGTCACTCTCTCTATATATAAAAGCCTAATATGCTAAGTGTCCTAATGATTGGTCAACTGGTCGGCCGACTATTCGACCAGTCACTATGACACACACTGACCACCAGAGGGCAGATGCTCCAACTGGTAGGTTAGCTTGCTACTGGGGTCTGGCCGATCAGGACTGGGTAAGATGGGCTGGACACGCCCTGGAGCCCTCCCGCGGTCCCTCCCTGGCCTCCAAAATATTTCTTCTAATTAATTTCCTTTCAATGTGCACAAATTCATGCACCAGTTTTCTAATAATATAAATCAGCAATCTGCCTGAGGCTAGACAGCTAACTTGGTGAAAAAGGAAAAATAGCACCCAGGTCTCTCTGACTTCAAAGCCCAAGCTCTTAACCTGCAAATCATCAATCCAACAAATACAGACTGAACTTTCCAATCAGAGAAGCAGTCATGCTTGGATTTGTGTGAGGCAACCTGAGGAGAGAAGCATGAACATAAAGATATTTTCACATGGTTCCTTGGACATTTTCTCACTCATTGACCAGAAATGTTTCCTAGCTGGTAGCCACGAAGTACACAGAACAGAGACACTCAAGGCTGCTCCTTTACTTTGGGAATGTGCTTCCTTCAGAAAAACAGGAGAATTCTGAATTTTTAAATAACCTAAATTTTTTTGCACTGGATTTTTCACCTAGCAACATATGGAAAAATATTTCTTTTAAACGTAGACTTGCCATGGCAGAAAGATATACCAGCATCTTCACACAGTCCTGCTTTTAAACTTGCACATGCCTCTGAAGCCTTCCTGAGCTTCATATGCCATTCCTCATCATCAATACACTTACTGCACATTCATTATGTGCCAGTCCCAGTAGCAGGTGCTAAAGGCACAGAGATGATCAAGACAGTCTCTGCCATTAAGAAGTTCACAATCTCATGGGGGCAGAAAGTCTGTTTTTATAATGAACTGTTAGAAAGTCCTTTCTTATACTGAACTAAAAGTTTTATAATTTCCACCTATGTGTTTCAGTTCTTTCGCCCAAATTTTTCTCACAAAAAATCTATCCCCCTCCCAGTGATGATGATGATGATGATTGTTATTTTGATGGCCTGAAGAAAATAATATAACAGGACAAATGGATAACTAAAATACATATCTGTAATAGTTGAACCCAATAAAGAAGGAAAATGTATTTGAACAAAACTCATATATTAAAATGTTCATACAGACTCCACTTTATAATTCAACTTGAACTTCAGCTTTGTAAGGTCAAAGCAAGGAAGGGTGACCTCGGAATGTTAGCATACAAGAGAAATCCATGTAAATACTACATAGAGATTAGCTCCTAAAGAAAAACAAAAAAATTGACAAAGTACTTTCTCCTCTGAGGAACAAAGATAAGCTTGGAGACCCTAGGTTTGTACTTAAACTTTCTTCAGTCCTCTCAGTCCTTTTACATTTCCCTAATTTCAAACACCCGAATTTGGCACCATTTCCTTAAATGCTCTAAATAGATTTATTTGTACAAATGCCACTTTTATAAGGCTGAGCCAAAGACTATAGCTGTGAAGAATCCTATTGAGCACAAGGAACACAACTTAAGGAAATTAAACAAAAAGAATCTTTAAGTTTTCCATTCAAGTGTTTCACCTTTTATTTTGGGTAGGTACTCTGCTGGATCAGAAAATAGCATCAACCCAATAAACTAGATTGCAAAGTGAGCAGTGTTATGGGCCTAAACCCAAGCAGTGATCCTTTGGTCAAAACAGCACTCCTTATTCCTAAAAGCTATTGAGCATGTCCCGAAGATCAAATTTAACTCTGTCTATAAAAGCTTGTAAAAGAATGACATTTGTACTTATACAATAGCTCCAGGTTAAGAGATGTGTATAGGTATCTCTCTACTATTTCCATATCGATTTGGAAATACATTTTTTATTAACTAGTTGCTATTCTTAATAGCTGTCAGCCTGATGTACAAGCCAAAACAAGGAAATTTTGAAGTGCCAATCAGATACACTCAGAGTCTACTCAAATAACTCTGATGTGAACCAATACCACATATGTCACCATAAGAGCAGTACTATGTAGACGAACAAAAGGGATTTTTGTGGTCAATAAGGCCAAGGTTGAAATCTGGTTTTATTAGTAACTAAAATAAAGCTGGATGAACTTTAGCAAGTGACTGAACACAGTGACCCTCACTTTCCTCCTCAGGAAAAAGGAACTATAGCAACTACTTCACAAGATTGTTGTAAGGGTTCAAATTTTGGTAATTTATTTAAAGTTCCTGATATAGTTTCTGAAACAGAACAGATTGGGTACTTTAAAAGTATTTGTTGAATGGATACTAAAAAATTTTTATTACCATTAATAACAATAGTAACAAAAGTAAGGCAACTTGTGAACAAATGATGCTTCATTTTGTGCTGAGGAATTTTTAAGAATATTTTCATTTTCTTGCTGTGCTGTTTTTAAGCCTTTAACCATGGTGGTAATAGAGTGTAAAATCATATCTCTACTCTGCATCCTCTTTCTGTCTTCTTTTTCTTCTCCTTCTCCTTCTCCTTCTTCTCCTTCTCCTCCTCCCCCCCCCTCCTCCTCCTCCACCTCCTCCTCCTTCTCTTCCTCCTCCTCTTCCTTTTTAGGGAATTTTTAGAAGAGTTTATTTGAGCCAAACTGATGACATGCCTAGAAGCAAGATCTCAAATGCTCCCAGCATCCTCTATCTTTCAAGTAATAGGTAAACAAGATACCATTGGTTGTATTCTATATTATTTTATTGTCCAACATTTTTCCTGGCTCTATTTTCTCAGCTATTCTACAAATGTCTCTAACAACAAAGTTTTTCTTTGGAATAGCAATAACTCACCTGAAAATGATGTTCGTGTGGGAACTGATGTTTTTGCCTCCATACATAGAAGTGATCCAGGAGGGCCTTGGTTTCACACCCCACTGTTTAAAACATTCATCTGAAAATGCCTTCAAGTCCCACGGATGAGGTTCAAACATGTCATCAATACCATTGGTACAAAAGGGCATGACGATTTCTGTGCAGGCCTGAGAAAGCAACCCATAAGAGTCTAGTGAAAAAATAAGGCACAAAGAAATTAAATAAATTTGTCCAAAGTCATACACTAGTAAGCAACAAAGCCAGAGTTTGAACTCAGGCAGTCTGGCTTCAGAGTTCCTGCTCTTTACCTCTCTGTGTCATAACACCTCTCATTGCTCCTGGAAAGGCTCAGTTGAGAAATCACAGAAGTTAGAGCTATATATTCCTTCTTTGTAAACTGGTTTGTTTGTTTTTTCACATCTATTATCATACTGAATCTTCAAAACAACTCTGGAAAGTATTCTTATTCTTATTATTCTCATTGTACAGATGAAAGAACAAAATCTCAGAGGAATCAAGTTAGACTCCCCTTCATTTATGTGTCCATAAAATGTTTCCTTTATAGGACTTATCAAGACCTATTATAATATTAGTTGCACTTCTTTTTCAACAAGCTACATTTGATGGTAAGGTCGATCATGTCTTACTTATCTTTGTATCTTTGGAGCCTAGAAGGGTGCCTAACCGATGATAAGTACGCAGAATATATTTGGCGATGATTAAATACATGAGTGAATGAATGAATGAGGAAACTTATCATGGCTTCAGAGTGAGACCACACTGAGACCCAGGTTAGGTGATAAAATCTTGTGAACTCTGTTGCAGCCAGCCATATCAATGAAAAGTAAGTTCCACTTGGAGAAATTATACACACTTACCTGATAGCTCCAACCCAGGGTTCCCAGACTGCTAGTTGATGTCTCTGACATATTCAGGCATCTCGCCTGGCCTGAATAATTGTAATATACATTCAGAGCTTGGAAAATATTCTGCAGCAACTTTTTATCAGATAAATTGGGATTTTTCAAATACTGGCACACCACCTGTCATTTTAGAGAAATAAAAAGAAGAGTCAGAACATAAATATAAATCCTAATATATAAAAAGCCAGGGGCCATCACAACCAAAACAACTGGAGGGACAACCAAACAGCAGGCTGCGTGGGGTGGCAAGGCCGGCAGGGGGTTTAGTGAGGGACAACCAAACAAATGAACAGCAGGCTGCATGTGGCGATCAGGCCAGCGG
>NW_005871284.1:1613196-1671033 GCF_000147115.1 Myotis lucifugus | reverse complement strand
CTGGATCAGCGGAGCCGAGAGGCCTCCGCCCCGGGATCAGCAGAGCCTGATGGAAGCCCTGTGTGTTTATGCACCCTGGGGGTGCAGAGGTCCTGTCCTAGGCAGAGGCCTATGGCGAAAATTTCGACTCTGAGAAGCAGCCTACAGGCTGGAAGGCGGCTCCTCTGACCTCAGTGCTGGAGAAGACCATTAAGCAGAAAACTAAAGAAACCGATTTTACATCATTTCCCAGGTGGAGAACAGTTGGCATGTAAGCCCCTGACCAGTGCCCAGCCTCTCCTCTGTCAGTCTATCTCACTCTTAGGTACCATGTTCTTTGTTCTGTCTTAACTGCAACTCATTTTTAAACTAGATTGCTTTTAAAAGAAGACTAAATAAAGTTTCCCTTAAGTTATTTAGGTGGTGCTGGGGCTGCTGGGGCTGCTGGGGGCCTGATAGAAGACACAAACATGCAATGGGGGGCCTGTACCCAGCAGCCCCAAGGCCCGCCACCTTGGTGCTGGGGCTGCTGTGGGTATCAGAGACACAAACCCGCAGGCCCGGCACCCAGCAGACCCAAGGCCTTCGTGGCAGAACTAAGGAGCAGCAAGCCAAGCGGTAGGAAGCAGCAAGCAAGTGGGCAGTAACAAGGGAGGGGTCCCGGACTGCAAGAGGGCACATGCTGGGCTAAGGGACCGCCCACCCATCCCCAGTGCACGAATTTCGTGCACCGGGCCTCTAGTAGTATAATAAAACAAAAGACATAGGACTTTAATTTGATCATAAAAGGTAAGCATTTAACTACTTGACAATTTCTATCTTTTGAGTATAATCCCCTTAACAGATTAATAAACCTTTTAACTACTCCCTAAACTATAGAAGTAAACCAAAGTCATTTGCATAGCATGCAAAGTCCTCCCTACTTACCACTCTAGCTTTAACTCCTGCAACCTTTGCTGCAGCCTAGAAAAACCATTTCCAGCCCACTAAGCTCTTTCCTTCCTCTTTGCTTTTGCACATCCCTTCTCCCTCTCTCCAATTCACCTAAGCTGGCAAACACCAACTCATCTTCCACAATACTCAGCTCAAGTATCACCTCCCCTATGAGGCCATCATTACCTATGACCCTCAAGTCAGGAGAACTAAGTCACTCCCTCCTTCATGCTTCACTATGCCCTGTGCCTTTTCTTATCAGAGCCCCTGTATTGCTGTACAGCACTCATTGATTCCAGAGTGTCTCCCTCACCACTTACTTAAGCAAGATATCTAGTAATGAAATGTTTGCTGAATGAATGACTACAATTTTATAAAAACACAAAATTTATAAAATTTCATATGGAAAAACTATACCATGCTTCAATGTCTAGCAGTGGTTCTCAACCTGTGGATCGTGAACAATGAAAATACATCCTGCATATCAGATATTTACATTACGATTCATAATAGTAGTAAAATTACAGTTATGAAGTAGCAACGAAAATAATTTTATGGTTGGGGGTCACCACAACATGAGGAACTGTATTAAAGGGTAGCGGCATTAGGGAGGTTGAGAACCACACTGGTGTGATAAGCAGATCAGGCAGCTCCCCAGCTCCCAAATACTCCCATCACTGGACTATACTCAGTACCTGAAATTTAGTACTAAAAATCAAAGACAATTCTCAGGGTTGGAAATGAAGGCAGGGACTATCTAAGACAGGGGCATGGAAAGCTTTCGAGGGCATGTAAATATTCCATATCTTCCTAGGGGTCTGGGTTACACAACAAACAGTAGACTTACAACTTGTACATCTTACTGTATGTAAATTTCACCTTAAAAAATCAAACAAATAGTGAACTCTAGTTAATGACATTAAAGCTGATTTTAGGAAGTGTGTAAATGTCTTCAACTTAATTTCAAAATGCATTTAATAATAAGGTGAAAAGAAGGATGATAGGTGAATCCATTTGATATAATATATCAATTAAAGCAAAATATTATTTATAGAACTTAGGTGGTAGGCTTATGGGTATTCACTGTCCAATTATTTCAACTTTACTGAATTTTTTTTCACAATAAAATGTTGGGGGGAAATCACAGGCAATGGAATCAAAGCTGAATAACAACAACAACAATTGCTACTGATTACTGAGCCCTAGTTTACAACCATTACATCACTTAAGCCTCAAACAATCCTATCAGATGTATTATTGTCCACTATTTTACATGAAGAAACTGATTCTTAGGTTAAATCACTTTATTCAAGGTTATCCAGCAAGTAAATGGTAGAACCTAGATTCAACACCAGATGTCTCTGGTCATAAAATATACATCTTACTCATGTCACACAGCTTAGGTTGTATCCCCTATAAAACTGCAAAGAGCCCCAAAGGCAAGGAAAACACATTACGTTTCCATCTTCTATTAACACCTTCACATGAATTTAGTGATCTGGTCCTTTCTCATTTCAGATAAAATCTACACTAATAAAAGAGAAACATGGTAATTGGCGTACGACCGCTACCCTTCCCATTGGCTAATCAGCATATCCTATGCAAATTAACTGTCAGCCAAGATGGCGGCCGGCAGCCAGGCAGCTGGAAGCGGAACAGGAGGCTTGCTTGCTCCAGTGACGGAGGAAGCCAAGGTTCCCAGGCCTGCTGCCGCCTGGCTCTGAGCTCCTGAAGCAACAGCTCCAAAAGATACAATGTTTCAATTATAGAAGCTAAAAATGGCGGTTAATTTGCATATACCAGTTGCGAGGGAAGACTGAGGACAACATGGAGGCCAAGAGGTACAGAAGGGAGCTAAGTAGAGGCCTCGAGGACAGAAACGGAGCCAAGGCTGCAGAGGTGGGAGGTGGGATGTGGGAGGTGGGAGGGCAAGCCCAGCCACAGCGGCTGCAAGGAGGGGCAGTGGCTCGGAGGGGAATGGACAGCGCCTGGGAGCGGGAGGGAAACCGGCCACAGCGCCCGGGAGCGGGAGGGAAACCGGCCACAGCGCCCATGAGCGGGAGGGGAAACCCGCCACAGCACCCGGGAGCTGAGGGGAAACCCGCCACAGCGCCCGGGAGCGGGAAGGGAAACCCGCCACAGTGCCCGGGAACTGAGGGGAAACCCGCCACAGCGCCCGGGAGCGGGAGGGAAACCGGCCACAGCGCCCGGGAGCGGGAGGGAAACCTGCCACAGCGCCCGGGAGCGGGAGGGGAAACCTGCCACAGCGCCCGGGAGCGGGAGGGGAAACCCGCCACAGAGCCTGGGAGCAGCAGGGGAAACCCGCCACAGCGCCTGGGAGCTGAGGGGAAACCCAGCAGGAGTGGCTGGGAGCAGGAGGGGAAACTGGCCACAGCCCTGTCACAGGGACAGGCGTCCTCTGGAGCCAGGCCACTCTGAGCCTGTAGGCCTGTGCATAGGCCCTGAGAGGCCGAAGTCCGGAATGTCTGGCCTAAGCTTGCAGGTGCCAAGCGGCCGGGGTTGGGGTGGGAACATCCCCAGGACCCAGGCACTCCAAGCTGGTGCACACCCAAGCGGCCAGGAAGGGGGCGGGAATGTCCCCTGCAGCAAGTGAGCAGACAGCAGGGCCCTGCTTGCCACTGGCCGTGGCAGCCAGGGGCAAGCAGTCCCTTGCAGGGCCCCCACAGAGAGCAGACACTAGGGCCCTGCTTGCCCCTGCGGTGGCGAGCCAGAGAGAAGACAGCAGGGCGCTGCTTGCCCCTGACCCCAGCAGCGAAGGACAGGCAAGCCCCTACAGCGAGCAGACACCAGGCCTACGGTGGCCTCAAGCAGGCAGGTCCGCAGAGAGCAGAGGACCATGGGGAGCAGGTATAAGCCGTCAGTAGGACATCCCCTGAGGGCTCCCAGATTGGAGAGGGTGCAGATCGGGCTGAGGGACCCCTCCTTCCCCGTGCACGAATTTCGTGCACCGGGCCCCTAGTATCTATATAATAGCCAAGTTCTGACAAAAAAAAAAAAAATAGATGAATCCAGAAAAGAAGCCTGGAAAAAAGGAACTCAGTTACCCCACTTTAGAGAGAGATTCTGGGCAGGAGGAGCAACCAGACCTGGTCTGGGCATATGCTCCCAGTCAGGAAAGGAGGACACTGAGAAAGGAGTAAGTGGCCACAAGCAAACACAGTCTCTCAGCACAGTTCTGCCTACAACCAGCTTCCAGTAACACTTGCCTGGAAAAAAGGGAAACTTGAGACAGAGAAAATGAATTACAGAAAAAATTAAATGCCTCTCCGCAAATGTATTCAGCACAACAATATTTCTATGCAATGTTAAATGATACTGTGTGAAATAAAAGGTTTTGGGAAATTTTAGGAAATGTATTAGCAAACGTGAAGCTTTCTTGACTGGAGGATTTCTCTGAGTCTGTAACATGCTTAATTACAATGTGACTTACCAAAAGGGAGATGGAGTATGCATTTTCCAAGTTTTTGATAATATTGAGTGTGAGAAAAGTCATAAATTAAGATGTACAAATAACTGGACATACTGTACCTTAAAAAACTAACTGTGAGGCCATACACCAAGGTTTAGGGCAGTGGTCGGCAAACTCATTAGTCAATAGAGCCAAATATCAACAGTACTTCTTCAAAATAGACTTGCCCAGGCCGAAAACCGACTTCTGCGCATGGGCCATGAAGTTCAATCACACTGTATGTGGGTGCCCGCACGTGGTATTTTGTAGAAGAGCCACACTCAAGGGGCCAAAGAGCCGCATGTGGCTCGCAAGCCACAGTTTGCCGACCACGGGTTTAGGGTATACATAAAGAAATGAATTATGCTAAACTAAGAGCCTCATAAAACTACTGAGCCTAAAGTAATAAGTAAATGCAAGTCAAAGAAAAAAAGGCAAAACAGTGTTTTACTATTCTGACAACTCTCAATTATTCATGGCAAGTAAAAAAAAAATACCTAATTGTATAGCATTTTTCTCAGAAAATGTTCCTAAGAAATATACCAATCAGAAATAACCAAGAAAATATGGAAATCAAGAACCAATCACAGAATTCATTAAACTACCTATTTCCAACAGTTGATCAGCATTCTTTCCTATATGTGGACACCAACGGTGGATTCAGCTCTTTCAAAATGCAGCAAAAAACCACAGAGTTAACACATGGCATGCAGAGAAGAGCATTATGTTCAGGCACAGCATGGTAGATGAGGCAGGGTGACAATGCAAACTGGGCAGGGGAATGCGGTGCTGACGTGCAGCAATAAGTGGCCTCAAACTCTGGAAAAGAACAGTCGCAAGTGAGCGTGACTCATATGTTGGCATCAGATCCCCTCTCAGCACTAGAACGCTGGGCCTCTGTCAGGCAAAGAAAAGGAGTCCCCATGAATAGCCATCTCTACAAATAGCAGTTACTAAAAGACACAAGAAAGGCTGGGGACCGGCACCGCTTGACAATACTTAGGGTTTGGGCAGCTCCAGTTACACAAAGAGAAAGAAGATCATGGTCTTAAACTTGGCCTCTGATAGTAGAAATTCCTTGTCCAGCTTGCTGTCCACTGTGAGGTCAGAGCACCCTTAAAGTATTCAGTCTGCTTCTGAGCACCACACTTTAAGAAGGACACTGACTAACATGAGAGTCCAGAGAGGAACAATGAGGATGGAGAGTTGAGGAAAATTAAAGAAACCCTACAATTGGGCATCTGTATCATTCTCAATCTTTCATTATTACAAATAAGCCTACAATAAACATACTTGGGGATAAATGTTTACATATATCCTTAATTTTTTTCTTGAAAGAAAGTACTGTTTCAAAGGAAATAAACATCTTTAAGGCCTTTGCAACATCCTATCAAATTACCCTATAGAAAGGAAGTTCCCATTTATAAGTCTACCAATGCGGAAACCAATTCCAGCATGTCAGCAAGGGCTGAATCTGGAGTGGCTGAAGGGCATTTCCCCAAACCTGAAAAGGGATGATTGCTTGCTGACAGACAGCTAAGGACATCTCAATCTGCATGTTATTGCCTCCTACTGGCCAAACACCTCAACAGCCGCAGGCTAATTCCCCCATTCTGACAATGCTTGTGTATACGGAAACCTTACCCTTTGATGTGTATATCTCTGCCTGGCCTTAGGACAATTTGTGTTAATAAAAAGCAAGGGGTCCTGAGATTAGGAGAATTTAGTTTCTTTAGCTAAGTCTTCTCTGACTCCCCATAATGCCTTTCAAAATTATGTTTCGTCTCTGGACTCTTTATTAAGTTACACACAGCGCCTTCTCCAGATTGCTGAACCCTTCTAGATGCTGGAACAAGAACCACGGCATAGTAATATGCTAGTAGAAGCCAAAATAATATCACTTAAAATTTTTTTGGAAAAATATTGGCAAATTCACTAAGGGAATGTTGTTATTTTAGGTGGTTCAAAAAAGTTCCTTTCTATCTCAAAGAGACTGTAAGTTCAAGCATTATTCTCTAGCATAAAAACAAAACAAAACAGAATATCTACATATCTCTATGCCTTTCCTTAACAATTTTGGTAGCAAAACGTAAATAAATCTTTCCAAAAAATACTGAAGTCATACCGACAAAACCTCAACATTAGTCCCATACTTAGTCAAAGATTGTAGTAATTCAAAAAGAGATATTCATATACTTTTATTTTATTAAAGACTTATAGAATGCACAAAACACTATGTGAAGGTTGAACCCTATGAAATTGCCATGTTAATTAGTCAAACACAGTCAAATATTGGCATATTTGGTTCAATTTCATGTAAGACTTCAACTTAAGCGTGATAATTTGTAGATATTACCCACTTGATAAGGGCAAGCACTTAGTCTGTGGATTGTTGACTTGAAGGCTGTGATCTAATCAGACAATAAGGACAGAGTCGCTGCCAACCACTTCCATCCAAAATACTCAACACCAATATAGCCCCTGTACCATATTTCCTATTTATTTTATGGACACTAACAAATACCATCTTCTGAACAATTTCTACATGAGACACTGCATAAGGCCATAAACTCATTTATATGGGGGCAACTGAGGCTGAGGCTGCTAGTATAACTACTGAATGTTTCTTGAGGTCAGTACTTTCCCTATAATGACAGTCTGCAGGAAGAAACAAGCTCACAATTTAAAAATCAGTTCTGGCTATGGCTGGTTTGGCTCAGTGGATAGAGGGTCAGCCTGTGGACTAAATGGTCCCAGGTTCCATTCCGGTCAAGGGCACATGCCTGGGTTGTGGCTCACTCCCCAGTGGGGAGCGCGCAGGAGGCAGCCCATCAATAATTCTCTCTCATCGTTGATGTTCCTATCTCTCTATCCCTCTCCCTTCCTCTCTGAAAACAACTAAAAAATATATTTTTTTAAAAATCAATTCTGAACCCAGGCTTTGGCCACAACATCCTGGTATAACAATCCGT
Source organism: Myotis lucifugus (assembly GCF_000147115.1). NCBI lineage: Eukaryota > Metazoa > Chordata > Mammalia > Chiroptera > Vespertilionidae > Myotis > Myotis lucifugus. Next base: position 1,663,680 of record NW_005871284.1, on the reverse strand, counting down.
CTCCCTGATATTATATAGTAATAAAAATAGTTGTTCCTTTGCACTAGCATTGACTTAGTGCTTACTATACACCTGGTCCTATTAAATCTTCATAATGACGCTAATAAGCATTACAATGACTATTATCCCCAGTTCACAGATAAAGAAACTAAAACACACAATGGTTTAAGAGAATTGCTCAGATCAGACAAGAAGAAGAAATAAAAGGCATTCAAATTGGAAAAGAAGAAGTAAAACTGTTATTATTCGCAGATGACATGATTTTATACATAGAAAGCCCTAAAGACTCCATAAAAAACTACTAGATTTAATAAATGAATTTGGCAATGTAGCAGGATACAAAATTAACACCCAGAAATCTATGGCTTTTTTATACACCAATAATGAACTCACAGAAAGAGAAACAACAAAAACAATCCCATTTACCATTGCACACACAAAAAAATTAAGATACCTAGGAATAAACTTAACTAAGGAGATAAAAGACCTGTACTCAAAAACTATAGGACACTGAAAAAAGAGATAGAGGAAGATATAAACAAATGGAAGAATTAACGTGTTCATGGATTGGTAGAATCAATTTCATTAAAATGTCCATACTACCCAAAGCAATCTACAGATTTAATGCAATCCCCATTAAAATACCAACAGCATATTTCACAAACCTAGAACAAACTCTCCAAAAATTCATATGGAATAAAAAAAAGATCCCAAATAGCCGCAGCAATCTTGAGAAAGAAGAACAAAGTTGGAGGGATCACAATACCAGTGGCCATATTACAAAGCCACTGTTCTCAAAACTGCCTGGTATTGGCACAAGAACTGACATATAGACCAATGGAACAGAACAGAGAACCCAGAAATCAACCCAAGCCATTACGCTTAATTAATATTTGACAAAGGAGGCAAGAGTATAAAATGGAGTTGACAGTCTCTTCAATAAATGGTGTGGGAAAATTGGACAGATACATGCAAAAAAAATGAAACTAGACCACCAACTTACAAAAATAAACTCAAAATGGATAAATAACTTAAATGTAAGATGGGAAACCATAAAAATCTTGGAAGAATCCATAGGCAGCAAAATATCAGACATATGTCGTAGCAATATCTTTACCTATATAGCTCCTAGGGCAATGGAAACTAAGGAAAAAATAAACAAATGGGACTACATCAAAATAAAAAACCTCTGCACAGCAAAAGAAACCATCAACAAAACAACAAGAAAGCCCACTGCATGGGAGAACATATTTGCCAATGTTCTCTCTGATAAGGGTTTAATCTCCAAAGTTTATAGGGAACTCATACAACTTAACAAAAAGAAGATAAACAATTCAATCAAAAAATGGGCAAAGGACTTAAATAGACTCTTTCAAAAGTGGACATACAGAAGGCCAAGAGATATAGGAAAACATGCTCAAAATCACTAATCATCTGAGAGATGCAAATCAAAACAACAATGAGGTACCATCTCACACCTGTCAGAATGGCTATCATCAACAAATCAACAAACGACAAGTGCTGGCGAGGATGTGGAAAAAAAGGAAACCTCGTGCACTGCTTGGGAATGCAGACTGGTGCAGCCACAATGGAAAACAGTATGGAGTTTCCTCAAAAAACTGGAAATGGAACTCCCATTTGACCCTGTGATCCCACTTCTAGGACTATATCCCAAGAAATCAGAAATACCAATCACAAAGGACATATGCATCCTACGTTACAGCAGCACAATTTAGAATAGCTAAGATTTGGAAACAGTTCAAGTGCCCATCAGATGAGTGGTCTAAAAAATAGTGGTACATCTAAAAATGGAATACTACGCTGCTGTAAAAGAAAGAACTCTTACCATTCACAACAGCATAGATGGACATGGAGAGCATTATGCTAAGTGAAAAAAGCCAGTCAGAGAAAAATAAATATCGCATGATCTCACTCATTTGTGGAATATAATGAACAACATAAACTGATGAACAAAAATAGATCCAGAGGAGAGGAGAGGAGAGGAGAGGAGAGGAGAGGAGAGGAGAGGAGAGGAGAGGAGAGGAGAGGGGGAGGAGAGGAGAGGGGAAGGAAGGGGGAGAGGAGGGGAAGAGGGGGAGAGGGGAAGAGGGGGAGAGGGGATGAGGGAGGAGGGGAGAGGGGGAGAGGGGGAGAGGGGGGAGGGGAGGCTCACGGCTGGCAAGCACAACGGTGGGGGCTGGAGCCTCTCTGGCCTCTGTGGCAGCACTAAGGATGTTCTGCTGGCTTAGGGCGGCTCCATCAGTCAGACATCCCCCGAGGGCTCCCAGGCTGTGAGAGGTTGCAGGCCAGGCTGAGGGAACCCCTCTCCCGAGTGCACAAATGTCATGCACCGGGCCTCTAGTACTATATATAATACTTTAAAATAGTACTATATATAATATTTTAAACAATAAAGAATTTTTTTAAAGACTTATTTATAGGTCTATGTTTTCTCAAATACTATAAATTGTGAAAGCTGACGTATATCAAAGTATAGCACTTTCTAAACAGGCTTGATACATAGTAATAAATAGAAAATAAAAGCTGGAGAGAAAAAGAGAGAGAGAATTGCTCAAACCCACACAGCCAGAGTGGCAGAACTGGTATTCAAATACAGACTCACTCTGAAGCTTAACTACTACACTACACATACTCAACTTTAAAGTTACAGTGTCTGAGACAAATAACAACATAAACAGTGCCTAAATATACCTGCAATCTCATGCTTATTTATTTATATTTGCCAATTACAGTTGACATTCAATATTATTTTATATTTGTTTCAGGTGTTAAATAGTACATAGCAGTTAAATACTTATATAATTTAGGAAATGATTCCCCCCAGTAAGTCTTGTACCCCCTGGCACCATACATAGTTATTACATTATTGACTCTATTCCCTATGCTGTACTTTACATCCCCATGACTATTTTCACACTTAATTTTTAAACAAATTTCTTTTATTCTTAGACTATATTTTTCTAAGTTTATTTGTTTTTGGTAAACACTTAGAAGGGATTCTGTGTCACTATAAAATCATAAGACTTTTTTATTATGCTATAGTAAGAAGAAAACTGTAAAATAATGTGAGGCTCAAGAATCACATGAAATGAACAAACTAAATTCATTTTCTGTTTCCTAAAACAAAGGTAAACATTCAAGAAAAACTTTAAAAGAGCATTAGAAATCTATTTTAATATGTGTGGTTTTTAAGAGTGTAGAAATTGTGGAGATGATAGAACATTCTACTCTCAGTACCATACTAATCAGCTCTGCACCCAAATACTAGGTTCTGCCCTTTGAGCCTGTGAACACCCAAGAAAGATAACAATTTGCTCAGAAGTTTTAAGTGTCCCCACCTCTGAGGATAAGCATTTGAATATGAAAGAAAAAAAGGGGCAAGGAACATTTTTTAAAAGAGCAAGGAAAGAAGATAGGTTTAAAACAAACAAACAAAAAGACGAATCTCCTCTCAGAGAGTATGGTCCATCCACATTAGAGAAAGGATTAAGCAGCTACATTCAGCTTTTCTAACAGATTTTTATTCTCTAAGGCTTCAATACCCCTCTCACACTCACTCAGATAATCACATTAGTTTTGTCATTAAAAGCTCCCTTTTCATTGAATGCACCTAAACTGGCTTAAACCACCCAGAGAGGTTGAATACATTACCAAACACTAAGACAAATGGAAGAGATTTTCCATTTTATGTCTTATTATTTCACAATATCTATCTGCATGCTCAGAAGGCTAAGCTAAAAGATTTGGCAAGTTATCAGCTAAAAAACATTTCCAAAATAAACAAACTCTGCTGCACCCTTTAAAACTGCTCTTTAAACTGAGATGAGAGCTAGTTTGATGCTGACAGAACAGTCAAGTGACAGAGGGGTTTTCTATTTCCCTTTTCTCTTCTTCCTGGTGTCCTATTGGCCAAGTCCATGATTATTTCTGCATAAATGTTGCAGCTTCTGTTAGCAGTAAACAAAGCAAATGGAATCTAAATGTGCAAAGCCCAAAGACAAATTAAAAAGAGTGATTCTTGAGTTGAGACGAAAACTTGCATTCAGTCGCTGCCTATGGATTCTTCAGAACTGTACATGGTCCAGACAGAAATGGAAATCACCTGCTTTTTTCCATAACTCAACTGTTACTTATTATCTCACTATAATAAGCCTGCATGGGATATAAAACTGAAACTCACAGGCACAGATAACAATATGAGGTGGTTATCAGAGGGAAGGGGGGAGGTGTTAGTAAAGGGTAAAGGGGGCTAAATATATGGTGATGAAAGATTATTTGACTTTGGGTGGTTGGCACATAGTGCAATATACAGATAATGTGCCATAGAAATGTACACTAGAAACCTATATAATCTTATTAATCAGTGTCACTCCTATAAATTTAATTTAAAAAATGAAATGGACGCTTTAAAGGAAAAAAGAAAAGAAAAGGATGGCTGTTTGTCAGCCCTTTAAAAAGGAGGAAGTGTATCAGAGGGAGGAGGAGTCCTGGTTAAATGGAACTATCCAAGTGAAAGAGCCGTCTCCAACTGAGTAATGTTCCAGGGATTAGTGGGTTGGGAGAACAGAGAAGGGGGTCAAGAAAGGAGAAATAGAATGAACAGTGAAAGAAAGTGATCTGAAGCTAAAAGTTTGGGAGGAAGACAAGTAGTGGAAAGATTCTGAAATCAGGATGAAACCGAAGACAGATGTAGTCAATCAAAGTTTCTCAAGCAAGAAACAGAGAGAAGTTTATTTTGGGTGCAGTTCAGACAAGAAACAGAATCATAAATGTATCATAAGCAATCAAAAATTTCTTAATATGTCAAAAGAAGGATAAAGTCAGTAAGAAATAATTGAAGAAAATTACAAGAACTAGTCCTGGATAAAAAAATAAAAATAAAAGATGATTTGGGACAGACACTAAGTTATTTTGCCCTAAAAAATAAATTTTTATACTGTATATATACAAAAGATAAAAGAAGGATTGTGCTAAATCAAAAACAGATGACAAAACATTTGAGATATATTCCGTTAAGCTTGAGTGATTATTTAAGAAAGAGAAAAAATGGAATATTTATTTACATTTAAGACTCAATAGAAAGATATCTCAAAAAGAACATTAAAGGAATGGGGAGAAAACCAAAGTTAGACTATTCACTGTTCCAAATCATAAACAAACGAAAAAAGTGTATCCTACCTATTTTTCTAAATCAGATTGGCAAACTACAGCCCCCAGGCCAAATCCAGCCCAATTCCTGTTTTATAAATACTAAGCAATATTGGAACACAATCATCATAATTCATTTACATATGTGTATGGCTACTTTCTGCTACTTTCTTGCTACACCTGTGACAGAAACCATATGGCCCACAAAGCCTAAAATATTTACTATCTAGTTCTTTACAGATATAACAAGAGAATTCCCCATGTTCTAACCATCTAACAATTCATTTGTTCTTCAGGTGGGCATAAAGATGCAGATGTAATTCTCACTTTGTATACAGAGTACAGAATTAAATCTGATAGCTGTCACACTATGGCCAGCAACCAACCCAAACCTTTAGTCAAGTCTTCTACTCCAGTCAATGTGCTAGATTAAATCCTAGGCTCTGAACAATGGGAGACCTGAGTTCAAATCCCACATCCACCACCCCCTTTGATGAGCTTAAATTTCCTCTCCATAAAACTGGGATTATATCTCTTTTTCTCACAGTTTTTTTTTGTGAGGATTAAATGAGATAGTGTATATGAAAGTGCTTTATAAACAGTAAAATGATAAGACATTATTACCACATAGACATATATGGAGACTGGTTCAGATTTAGTTTTTCTCATTATTTTGATTCATGAGAGAGATCTCCTCTTTTAAATAATTTTGTATTATCAAAATTCAATTTAATTCTGTACACATTTACCTCTGGCCTGCTATGTGCAAGACACCCACTAATCACTCCACTTTTTATTATTTATTTACTTATTTATTGATTTATCATTATTCTACTTTGTAGATAAAGATAAATATCTCTAATAGCAAATGACCTTGTTCCATTTCAGTTACAAAGTTTTAAGCAAGGTGTACATTTAATAGCTTAAAGGGACAGTTATATTAAAAGTGCTTTGAAACCTGGTTCTCATATTACCAATTCTATTCACATTTCCAAGCCCTCATTCTGGCTGTAGAGTCAGTCATATTCTCTATACTTAATAACCATCAAGTTGGCCGCTCTTTGCTTTTAAAACTAAGAGGAATGTTCTTTACAAATGAATGTTTTAAAAATAACACATACAATGATGAATTTTTGGTATACAAGAACCCTAAAATGTATTACACTTTCCAGAATGTTTTCACATCCAGTATTTTATCTGATCCTCAGCACAGTCCCATGGAGAATTAAGTACCATTATTCCGTTCTGCAGAGGAAGACATGGAGGCTCGGAAGAAGAGAGCCTTGCCCAAGATCACACAGCTGCTATCAAAGATTCAGTCAGTGTTTTTTCCACTCTATCTTGCTGCATGTGGATCACCCCTTTATGATGTATGTAGCACTTAGAATACATAAGTAGTCAACTGAATCATAGTTTGTTATGAGAGCAGCTTCTACTCATTAAACACTGACCATATATTATATAGCTCTATGTGTCTCACATACATCACAAAGATTAAATAAATTGAATATGCTAAGTGCATAGCACAGGACTTGACACATAATAATTATCCCATTAACAGCAACTATTGGTCTCATTTCTAATTTGTATAACTCTGTAATCTATGCATTTTATCTCCATTATTCATATGAAGAAACTGAGGTTCCAAAAAGTTCAGTCACATGTCCAAGGTTGAGTAACCAGAAAGTGACAGAAGCCAGGATTCCTGCCCAGATTTGAGTAACTCCAGAGCCCCTTTGTCACTGAGATTTCCATTGATACTGGACGTCAGAGAATGCACACACACAAAAATGGAAAAGTATGTTATTGAAAGTGATTGAGGAAAGGACATTTTCCTGTTACCTTGATTGGCCAAGCAGGCAAAGGCTGTAAAAAGTTAGATTCGTAAGGGTAGTCCACCATTGCCAGATTTACCCAGGTTTCAGAGATCCAATCTTTCAAATGCTGAACATCATGAGCATTTTTTAATGGTGTACATAAGTGAAGGGCTTCAGAAAGCCAATCCAAGCCAGTACCTGTGAATGGTGAAACATAAGAAGCACTGCTCAACAAAAGGTTTTGTAGATTCTTCATTTGATATTTTAGAAAACTCAACCTTCTACACCACTTCTCCAAGAATATTTTTTCAACATCCATAAGATGTTTTCAGAGCAACTGCATAATCCCAGATAGACAAGTTGCCTATCCTCTGGAGTTTACCAGAATGCATACTTTTAATTAGTCCCTATTTTAAAGATACTATGGAAATGAATAAAAAATCAAGTGGAACTTTTCTATAGTATAGAGCAATGAAAAGGCACAAACTAAAACTAAATAAAACAAATAGATGTGTCTGACAAATACAGCATTGACAAAAGACAGCACACACACAAAAAAAGACATACTATGCAATTCCAATGACTAAAAAATTCAAGAGCAAGCAAAATCAAGTTATGGTTTTAGAAGTCAGTATAGTGATTAGCCTGGGAAATGCCAAGATAGTGACTGGAAAGGGCACAAGAAGACTTCTGAGAGGATTTCTTGATCTAGATGCTAATTACACAACATATTTGCTTTATGAAAATTCATCAAGCTATGTATTTTGATTTGTATGCTTTTCAGAATGTTATATTTAAATATGTACATTATACTTAAAAGTTTCTAGAAAATGTGGGAAATGTTGAATTTAACAAGTGAAAGGCAAAAAAAAAAAAAAACCACCACATTATTTCATTCTCTTAATTAAAGCTTACCATTTCTTGTGAGTCGATTAATGGCATCCCAGGACCTTTGGATGCTCTCTGAACAATTTGGGCCACTTCTCTTAAAATCCTTAGTTACAATTTTCATAAATACACCACAAGGTACTATATCTTCAAACTGCCAGATAGGGGCAGAGGCTGCAAGAGCTCTAAATGGTAATAAAATAATGAAAGAGAAAAGACGGGAAAAAGAAACTCATCAAATTCAAGTTTTTATTTGTTAGTTTTGTTTTAATTCTCACCCGAGGACATGTTTAGAGAGAGGAAGGGAGACAGAGAGGAAAAGAGAAATACTAATCTGTGATGTTGCCTTCCCTATGCTCCCTGACTGGGAATCAAACCCCAAACTCAGGTATGTGCCCTGATCGGGAACCAAACGGACAACCTTTCGGTGCATGGGAGGATGCTCACCCAACTGAGCCACCCACCCCTGCCAGGCCAAATTCAAGTTTTAAATTTGAAACTGATTCTGAACAAAAATAGTAAAAAAATAACAGTTGTAAATGAGAAAGAAACTAGGAATCTCAGTACAATAGAATGGTACATGTTTTACCCAAAACAAATCTCTAAGTTTGCCTTGACAACCATTAAGAAGTACTCATGTCCAACATAAATGCATTTACCCAACCACGATATGAGGATATTTCATCCTGAACCAGGCTGCAAGCATGCCACCATAAGAGCCCCCCAGGGCAATGAAAGGTTGATTTTCAGCTCCTGGAATTGTCCTTTTCAAGTGTTTGATTAACTCTGCAAAATCAGCTAGAGCTTGTTCCGATGTCAGAAAATTCAAGTGTCTGGAATCCTAAAGAAAAATAACAAAGAACATGGGTATAAATGTGCACATAATAGCAGCTTAGGCATAGCACAGATCCAGTAAACAGCCAGAGTCAGATAAGCTTTTCTCCAAATAGAATTTCTAGGCAGTTGAGTTAAAATGCATAGTCAAAGTCATAGCAATGCTGATGTAAAGTAATTTTAAGTTTGTGGCAAGAACATAATGTATTTGCATTCAAATATAATTTCCATTAAATGCTATTTACCAAAGACCTTGTTGAGGTTGTAGAAACAATAGAAATAAACTGCAAATAATATTTAACAACAAATGTGATGGAATACAATACTAAACTTAAGGCAACTGCTGTATTACAATTTTATTTTAAATCTTCAAACATTTACAACAGGCAAAGGTAAACTAAATCCTGTGGAAAACTAAAGAATCATTAGTAAATATAAAATCCATCCTTCTTTATCAGAAAAATTATTTGTTTGTTTGTTTACTGTATTTTTATTGATTTCAGAGAAGAAGGGAGAAGGAGAGAGAGATTGAAACATCAATGATGAGAGAGAATCATTGATCAGTTGCCTCCTGCATGCCCCCTACTGGAGATCAAGCCCATAACCTGGGCATGTGCCCTGACCCAGAATTGAACCATGACCATGTGGTTCATAGATCAATGCTCAACCACTGAGCCACACTGGCCGGGCTGTTTGCTGTTTTGTTAATCCTCACCTGAGGATATTTTTCCATTGCTTTTCAGGGAGAAAGAAAGAGAGAGACACATTGACTGGCTACTTCCCACACGCACCCTGACCAGGAGTGGGGAGTGAACCTGCAACCCAAGTATGTGCCCTTGACTGGAATTGAACCCGAGACCTTTCCATGCATAGGCCAACACTCTAACAACTGAGCAATACTGGCCAGGGCAGAAAAATTATTATTATGTCTAATATACCAACAACTGAAACAAGTTAGTTTGCCTGATCTAAATAACATAAAATTAGAGTTAAAAAACAACAATTATGGAGCAACTATTTTCAGGCATTGGAAAACAGAAACACAAGACCTTGATACCTCAGAAAAGGATATTCATAAAGTAAGTGCCATGATCATCTAGCTCTCTGCCTAGAGCAGCCGTGGGCAAACTACGGCCCGCGGGCCGGATCCAGCCCGTTTGAAATGAATAAAACTATTGAAATAAAAAGACCATACCCTTTTATGTAATGATGTTTACTTTGAATTTATATTAGTTCACACAAACACTCCATCCATGCTTTTGTTCCGGCCCTCCAGTCCAGTTTAAGAACCTATTGTGGCCCTCCAGTCAAAAAGTTTGCCCACCCCTGGCCTAGAGTCTTATTACACTAGGGCAGTGGTCGGCAAACTCATTAGTCAACAGAGCCAAATATCAACAGTACAACGATTGAAATTTCTTTTGAGAGCCAAATTTTTTAAACTTAAACTATATAGGTAGGTACATTGTTATTAATTTAATTAGGAAGAGCCACATTCAAGGGGCCAAAGAGCTGCATGTGGCTCGCGAGCCGCAGTTTGCCGACCACGGCACTAGGGAAACTAATGAGATATCTCCCTTTAAAAGCTGAACACTAATTCCTCTCCCTTTGAACTTGGGCTGAACTTAGTGACTTGCTTCAAAGAAATAGATTGTGACAGAAGTGATATGTGACTTCCAATGTTAGGTCATAAAAAGCACTGTAAGTTTCACCTTGCTCTCTTGGATTGTCAACTTTGAGGGAAGCTAGTCGCCATGTCATGAAGCCATTCAAGTAGGCCTTTGGAGAAATCCAGGGAAGATAAACTGAGGCCTCTTGCTAACATCCAGTACCAGGTTGACACTAATGTGATCCTCCATAAGTGGAGAGGGACCTCCAACCCCAGTCAAGCCTTCGGGTGACTAATGCACCAGCTGACATCTTAACTTCACAAGACCCCCTGAAACAGAACCACCTACCTGAGCCACTCTTAATTCCTTACCCACAGGAACTGTGAGATAATGTTTATTGTTGTTTTAAGCCACTACGGTTTGAGGTACATTGGTACATAGCAAAAGATAACTGATACAGCTGTATACCTATATTAGGCTATTTGACCCTCATACTTTGGTCTCACCACTCTGACTCCTTCCATCATTTGGTACATTTGGAATCACATAGTTCCCATCTTTCCTATGTATGTCACCCACTCCTTTAGCCTTCTGACTTCTTAACTCCCCTCTCATTGCCTATCACTATTCTTTACGTGTTTTCATGGAATTATACATATTTATATGACATTTTTTTCCAATCCTTGCATAATATTTGTAATATCCTACAGGCAACTGACAAATTCTGTGAGCACACTAAAAGAAAAAAATTATTAAAGAGAGCTCTTAGCTCCATTTAACTAACAAAGTATGAACCTCCTAAGAGAGGAGGTTATGTTTCTATCTGCAACAAGCTGACTACTTCCCAATGATTTCAGGAACTGTCAACTCCCCTAATCAGATAATTATGCAAAATAATAAGCTAAAATATATAGTTTCCCATGCAAACCAACAAATATCAACACATTGTTCTGCTTTTCATTTATAACATGAAGACGTTTTGTTTATTTATAATACAAGGTAATAAAACCTCTGAGAACAAAAATAAAATACTCCTTTCAAAACAGGCAGCTGAGAAAAATAATTGACCCCAAGTTCTTCTAACTTAGAGTTCCTCAAAAGCATGGTATGTGTATACTGTTGGCATGTATGATGATCTTAGGGTTTACACAAACACTTTAAATGTAATACTTGTTTTAATATAATTTAGAAAAAATAACTGGTACATAAAACCCTTGTTAGTGTTAACTTTGAAAAGTGAGCTGTTTAAAGAAAAATATGAAATAAATAATAATGCACATGGCAAAATAATATAGCCAGAATCACAGGATATTACAGGAATGACTCAGTTGAGGAAAAAGGGCCCTGGTTTATTAGGTGTAGAGTCTATGGCCAAGGCCAAAGCTCCTTATGAGAACAGGAAAGGCCAAAAGGGAATCCAAGTGGCCAATTGGCCACACTGAATCGTAGAGATTGTTTGTCCTTATTTTACTGAAAAACACCTTATTAAACAAACATTTCAGTTCCCATTATATTTTTTCCAATGGTAGACCCAATATTTTAAGTGTATAATTTGCTGACATTTTTGAAACAATGAAAAGTTCCCTCCACAGTCTCTGGAGCCATAGATTAAGGTTTGCCTGAGGAAGGCTAGCCTCATCACACTGAGTTAAAAGCTGATCAACATTAGAAATGATAATAATATGGTTTTAAAGAGTCTCAATCTGTTCAAACTGTATATAAAAGTGAAAGATTAAGTATAAATTATTGAAATTTTAGGTAGTTCAAGTTAAAGCTTTCATTTCTTTCTTAAAAGAAAAATGTTCTAAAATTTTAAAAACTTTTAAACTTAAAAGTAAAAAAGCATACTTACCCGGAATGCGTCGGCACCAAAGGGTAGAGACTGTCCATAGTATCTATGTTCAGCAAACACCAACATAGCTTTCAGTTCCTCAGCCACATCCCACATGAACCCCTAGAAAGAATTTACAAATTCAGAGGATAATATCAGGATATGAAAAAAGTTATTAAACCTTTTTGCAACTCATATGAAACCGATGTTAAATAGACCAAAAAGAACTCTCTGAGAACCACATAATTTACGTTTGTTCTACAGATAAATGATATCATTGCTGTTTCACTGTTGCACAACAATCTCACTGTATTAAAGTAAAACAATTAAAAATAAGCCCAAGTTGCTCAACCACAACTCATTTCAACTCTCCTTATTCTGACACTCTAGTCATAGAATCAACATTATGTCTAAAATAGTCTTCAAGTTGTACTGTGTGCCAAATAGTCTAAGAAAGAGCTGAGGATGTCTCATTCCACGGCCTACTCATTTACAACATAAAAGAGAAAAGAGTACAAATAAGCATACTGGACTCATTTGCGTTTTATATTAATCTTATTTACTTGAAAATAAATAGTAACTAGTTTGGGGGGTAATAGGGAGATAAGGACACATATGTAATACCTTAATCAATAAAGAAATTTTAAAAAAATAAATAAATAGTAACTAGCAATAGCTAATATTAATTGAGTGCTTACAACGTGTCAGGCACTGTTCTGAACACTTTATATGTATCAATTCACTCAATTTGCACAACAATCTAGAGCAGTGGTTCTCAACTTTCTGGCCCTTTAAATACAGTTCCTCATGTTGTGACCCAACTATAAAATTATTTTCGTTGCTACTTCATAACTGTAATGTTGCTACTGTTATGAATCGTAATGTAAATATCTGATATGCAGGATGGTCTTAGGCGACCCTATGAAAGGGTCGTTCCACTGCCAAAGGGGTCGCAACCCACAGGTTGAAGAACCGCTGATCTAGAGATATGCATTTTGATTATTGCCATTTTACAGACAAGGTCACTGAGGCACAAGAGTTTAAATAACCTGGGTTGCAATATTTGCTTATATGTGTGTCTTACCCAACCAGCCTATGAGCTGCTTAAGGGTAAGGGCCATCCATCAAAACAGTCGGACCCTCTGTGGAGTTAACCCCAAGTTTGCAAAGAAACAATTTAATTGGACTGATTCACACTGTAATAAGTGATTAATTCGCCTTAACTTCAGGGGTATTTTTATTTTTCAAAAGAGGTCTATGTAATATAGTAACATTTAATAAAATTATGTGGCAGCATTGCTCTAAGTGCCTGATTCTTATTTAATTCTCACAATAACTTTACAGACATTATTACCATACCCATTTAACAGACGAGAAAACTGAGGCAAAATCAAAATTCAAGCCTTATCAGTCTGGCTGAAGTCTTCATTCTTGACTACAATGATATACTGTCTCTCCATAAATGAATTACCAGACTATGTGAATATGCAACTGGAACATTTTAGTAAGTAAAGGACCCAGAATCCATCTTTCTAGAATTTGGCTCTAGTCAGTTCTCTGAAACTGTTCCTACACTATCTATTCCTTTCTACCACTTCTGAGGTCAGAGATTCTCCAGCAAGCCTTCAATCATACCGCAGTGTCAGTGAGGGAAGTGGTGGCAGTGGTGGCCTTAGCATAAAAGGGAAGTCACACAGGAAAAAGAAAGGGCTACAAGGCAGACTCGGTTGTTTCACAGAAAACCAGAGCAGGAATCTGACAGAAAATAAGTTCTGATTTCATTTGTCTCCGATCTAAGAGAAACAGACATCCTAGCATCTCATTTCTCAGAGAATTATTTTATTTTCAAGTAACATATTTAGACTCTTAACATTCCTAAGGAAATTATCATAAATGTGGTGTGCAAATAACACAGTATGATTGGGTTCATACCTTTGCTTTCAATTCAGTTCAGTTCAACATTTACTGAGACCTCCTGAATACCAGGCACCATGCCAGACAACAGCAGTGGAAAAAACATGATTTCATCCCCACTTTAAGGTAATTCACAGATTAGGTTTTGGGTAGAAAGTTGACATTTTCTTGTCATAGCTCTGGCACATTATAAAGGAAAATTTCATGTGTCCTAAATTAAGTTTTGTTAATGGACTTAAGTATTATTATAAAAGATAATACAAAACATACAAAGGAAAGCAAGCTAACAACTATACCATTTTGACCCTCATAAACATAAGAAAAATGGTAAAACAGTGAAGCCAAATTAAAATATAGCTATAACTTTACCTTTGTCCATTCCTATTTGACAATTAAACTTGTATTTTTATTTGCTTTGATCAGGTTTTATTCATTCACTCATTTAACAAATATTTATTTAGCACCTACTATATACCTAGCAGTCCTGGACTCTGAGAATATAATACTGAATATACAAAAATATGTGCCTTTGTATTTACATTCCAGAGACCATAATAAAAGTAAAATAACTGTATGCCATAACATTCCTGTTCCCATTTTCTTAATATTTTTATTCATTCAAAAAAGAAGGTAGGGTTTCAAAAAAAATTTTTTTTAATTCAACTGTCTAAATATAGTATTTCATTATTTCATGTGAAATTCTTTAAGGCAAAATATGCAGGCTTAGTGGACATCAGTATTTATTCTTTTGTGAACTGCCTATTCATGGTATTTTGGGTTTCTTTTCTATTTTTTTCTATTGAGTTTATCTTCTTGTTATTTTTTTTTAAAGAGCTTCACAATTAAGGACAATAATACTTGGTCATATATGCTGCAAAATACTTTTCCAGTTTATCATGATAAATAGAGCATAGGAACTTCACAAATCTGCACATACCGTATTGTTGCAAAACCAGATAATGTCCCCTTCGTTACCAGTGTAGAAAAGTATTGATCCACCCTCTTTCCTCCAGTGTTGATCAGCTATTAGGTACCGCTGATTAAAAGTCTTATCATTCTTAAATCCAAAATGATCAATCTATGACAAAAACAAAAACAGACAAGACACATATTTCAAAGAAAAGTGATTAAATGAGATAAACAAAAAAATAATTAAATGTATTCTTCTATTAAAATCAACCTAAGGTACAAAAATTATACTTCATTTGATTTTACTATTAGTAGTAATATTGATAGTTATTTTTTATATTGTAAGATGAAACAAATTATTTTCTTTATATTGCAAGATAGCAATGTTGTTGGTGGTCAAGATTTTCAGTATAAGGGAAAAGATACAATTATAAAATCAAATAGCTACTTTAAAACACATTGATGTTAAAATTAAATTGGAAATACTGACGTGAACCCATTATTTTTTCTAAATTTTTATTGGGGTGGTACTGGTTATAAAATTATATAGGTTTCAAGTGTACAATTCTATATTACACCATCTCCCAAAGGTAAGTCTCCCGTCTCCATTTATCCCCCTGTACCTTCTGCTACATACTCCCCCACCCCCTTTCCCTCTGGTAATCACCATACTGTTGTTTGTGTATATGAGTTGTTGTTTCCCACCCCAGCCCCTTAATCCCTTCACCTTTTTCATCCAAACCCCCAAACCCCACCCCTCTGACTGTTGTCAGTCTGTTTTTGTATTTATGATTCAGTTTCTATTTTGTGAGGCCATTAATTTTTAAAATCTCATTATCCAAACTTTCAAAATATCACAATTTAAAAACAAAATAGACCACTGAAAAGGTCTATAAACATTGTCACCCCAGTAACACTTGATATTTCAAGGGCCAGGATTTTAGTGTCTAATACCATTCCCCAATAAAAGGAACTAGGGCTTGTTAGTGATGTGTCTGACTAACATTTGGGTCAAGGAAGCTAGTAAATGAAGCTATGTCTCTTGCTGTTCAAGGAAGCAAGAAAGTGCTCAAAAATTAATGGAGTTATGTCTAACAGGCATAGGAACCAACTAGAAAAGATTATCACTGGGTAAAGTTTTAACAAATTGAATATAAAACAAACTGAGCATAAAGAGAATAATAGTAGTTGATCAAAATATTCAATTCATGAAAATCCATTAGTCCATAAGGGTATCAAAGAAGAGAAAGCAAGAAAAATATGCATTTGTTAGCATTTAAGGTGTCTATTAAACCAACTCCTTTGAAATTGGAATACAAAAGAGTAAAGAACTCAACATTTAACCTGCCTTTTCCAAAGAATTGTATTTCGGTGTACCAAATAGTCCCAGTTGATGAAAAAGAACTCTGTTCAATCAAATGTCAGCTATTGCAGAAGCAATGACAGAAATAGAAAAATCATAGTTTTGTAATCCCTAATGAAGTTACTGACTCAGGTAAAAATTACCAAATGGTGCTAAAAGCATTAGGAGAGTGAATGATAGAGAAATGAACATTCATATTAGTGCCAAAGTAATATCATAGAGAATACTGCATTTTCACAAAGGGAAAATGTAACTTCACAATGGAAGGATCAGGCTAGCATCACCTTAATCTAGTTATCAATGTGAGTGAGCATCACTAACAGTGAGATAGGCAGGGGTTCTGTATTTCTTCCCATGGTACAACACGAAGCACGAATCACCTATGATGAATTCTTTTTTGTTTTTTTCTGCTAAATTGCCCTTCAAAAGACTTTATCAATTTACATTTCTACTAACAGTCTATGAATGCCTGCTTCCCTACATCTTCATCAACACTGGATAACATTAGTCTTTAAGATTTTTGCCAATCTGAAGGGCGTAAAAACATTTTAAAAAGCAAATTCTTGATAAATTACTGAGTTTGAACATTTTTCCAGATGTTTACTTGCAATTAATATTCCCTTTTTTAAAAAATATATATATATTTTATTGATTTTTTACAGAGAGGAAGGGAGAGGAATAGAGAGTTAGAAACATTGATGAGAGAGAAACACCGATCAGCTGCCTCCTGCACACTCCCCTCTGGGGATGTGCCCACAACCAAGGTACATGCCCTTGACCGGAATCGAACCTGGGACCTTTGAGTCCACAGGCTGACGCTCTATCCACTGAGCCAAACTGGATAGGGCAATATTCCCTCTTTTGTGAATTGCTTATTTGTAGCCTTTGTCCACTTCTCAATTGGAATATTGGTGTTTTAATTAGTCAGTTTGCAAGTGTTTTTTGTTTTTTTTTAAATCCTCACCCAAGGATATTTTCCCATTGATCTTTTAGAGAGAGAGTAAGAGAGAAGGAAAGACAGAGAGAAACACATTGGTTGCCTCCGCATGAGCCCTGACTGGGGCCCAGGTGGGGAGGAGCCTACAACACAGGTACCTGCCCTTGACCAGAATTGAACCTGGGACCCTTGGGTCTGTAGGCCAACGCTCTATCTACTGAGCCAAACCGGCTAGAGCTGCAGGTGTTCTTTATAGAAATTATGGATATTAAGTCTATGGCTGTTTTTGCTTACCTCGACTTTATTTAAAGTATTATTTGCTGTGTGAAGTATTGGAGGAGGGCCACCTTTCTATCAAGCGTTATGTTCCTGTGTGGAAGGAGGTCTACCTTCCCATGTGGAAGGCTCCTGGCCTCTTGCCCCACCTTCTAGGTCTTCCTCAAGGGAAAGAGAACAACTCGACTTGTTGAAAACTTTGGCGAAAACACTCAGCTCAGTCCCATCCTCTGTCCTCTCTGTGAAAACGCACTCATCCTTCTCTGTTCCTCCACACCATGAGTGTTACAGGGGCAAGCCCTCACAGGCTGACCTCAGGGGTGAAATATCAGCAAACCTGCTTCCCTAGCAGACCCCAGCCACGTGGTCCAGTATCAGTTGTGGTGGTAATAAGAGTAATATTTATATTTCCATCTGCCACACTCCTGTGTCTATCTCTTAATAGGTTCTTGTGTCAGTTATACTCCAAACAGAAAACAGAAGGCACATTCAAATTAGAATAATTCAGGAGACTTAATAAAGGGACTATTTACGAAGGTGTGGGCAGAGCATAGGGGAGATAAGCAGGATAGTGCAGCAACCTATGGGAGGTACAGCAGAGCTTTTACCACTCCTAGGCCTAAAAGGGTGAATGGGATGGGGCATGGCTACTGAAATCCAGAAGAGGATCCTGTAGAGCTAGCTGCCCTCAGATGAGGGACACAGGCAGCTTGAGTCAGCGTGCAGGGAGGAAGCCAGAGAAACAAATACCCTGACGGTTCTCTTCTTCCCCTCTGTCACCAAGAATATAAACTTCGGCCGAAACCGGTTTGGCTCAGTGGATAGAGCGTCGGCCTGCGGACTGAGGGGTCCCGGGTTCGATTCCGGTCAAGGGCATGTACCTGGGTTGCGGGCACGTCCCCAGTGGGAGATGTGCAGGAGGCAGCTGATCGATGTTTCTCTCTCATTGATGTTTCTAACTCTCTATCTCTCTCCCTTCCTCTCTGTAAAAAATCAATAAAATATATTTAAAAAAAAAAAAGAATATAAACTTTAAGCTACATAAACATAGTTTCTTTCCAAAACCTAATGGCTTAGAATACTAGGGGCATTGTGCCCTCTGCTGTTGAGAATTGGAACCTACATGCCACTTCCAACTCTGCCTCCTGAAGAGTTTTATAAATCACATGAAAGGGGACAAGGGCCTTCGAAACTATTTGATCTGTGTTGTTTAGCTGAAGAAACTAGGCTCAAAGGTCAAGTGACTTTGCACAAGTCAGAAGCAGAGCTGTAACTTCTAATTATTTTTGTAATTTGGTTTATGTGGTCTAAGAAATTTTAAAGAGATGCTTCCGTCCTTTACCTTGCAGAGGAAAGATCATGAGATGAGCAAGGTACAAAAAGAACATTCTTTAAATAAAGTTCATTGTGACAAAAATAATGATCTGGACTTGAGAACTCAAAAATGAAGTTCACATACAGAAAAGCCTATGAGAACATTACATCTGGTAGACACAGTTTTGGTGGCAATTTCGGAACAACAGGGGTAAGGGGGACAGAGTATCTACTATGTGCCTGGCACCATGCTGGTGCTTTCCACAAATCACTCTCATCCTCCCAGTCACCCTCTGGGGCACTTTCATTATGCCAGTATTACAATAAGGATGTTGAAGCTCAAAGAGGTCAGATAACTAGACCAAGGTAACATCCTATATAATAAAAGGGTAATATGCAAATCAACCAAACAGCAGAAGGACCAGTAGCTATGATGTGCACTGACCAACAGGGGGCAGATGCTCAACGCAGGAGCTGCCCCCCAGCCACAAGCCAGGCTGATGGCTGGCGAGCACAGCGGCGGTGGCAAGAGCCTCTCCAGCCTCCCGCAACACTAAGGGTGTCCCACGAGGGCTCCCAGACTGCTAAAAGGCACAGGCCAGGCTGAGGGGACCCCCATCCCCCCACCCCCGCCGCCAAGGGCATAATGTCGTGCACTAGGCCTCTAGTAACTAATAAATAAAATTCAAATACAATTATTTTTCATATGCTTTTATCCCCTAACCAATCCTACCTACAACAAAAGCCTGCTTTTGTCAGTATTACACTATTGTAGACAGGGACTGAGTACAAAGTTCAAACTTTGTTAAGAGACACTAGGGTATCTGTCTCCTAAATCTGCAAAATGAAGAACATATCCCCCAGCCATTTACTAATGGTTACACTGAAGAATATGTAGAATATCAGTGTTTTCAGTGACCTGACTCAGTAATTGTTACTATACTGCTACTTTTAACTCATTTAATTGGGCCACTGATAAGAAACAGAATCACATTGACTCTCACTCAGTAGCCTTTAGTTTTAGAAACTCAGTATACAATTGGTTTTATCTATGGACACAGATATATGATAACAGCTAAGTGAAATTTTACTAAAGATATGAAAAGTATACTCAGAGATATACAGGACAAAGAAATGGACTCACTCCTCCAATAAATCAAAGCACCTTGAAGGAGGGCACTCTGGTTTCCATTTCTAATCCAGAAATGCGAAAATGAAATAAGATCCTTTTTCTTCCATTTAATATGTGTCCTATATTAATTCTGGAACTGTGTCGCATATAGAAATTTTTTGATATTTGCAAACCATAGTAATACAAAGATTTATATTTTTATATTTATTTTATATATTTAAATGCCATTTAACAAAGAAAAATCAACCAAAAAAATGAGTTCGCGTGTCACCTCTAACACGCGTGTCATAGGTTCGCCATCACTGCCCTAGCCTATAGCTCAGTGATTCTCATCCTTCCTAATGCTGCGACCCTTTAATACAGTTCCTCATGTAGTGGTGACCCCCAATTTCATTGTTACAAATTGAACATAATTAAAGCAGTGATTAATCACAAAAACAATATGTAATTATATATGTGTTTTCCAATGGTCTTAGGCGACCCACAGGTTGAGAACCACTGCAACCACTGCAGCTGGAGAGGGGTAGATATCTACAAGTAGAGTCCTACTAAGTTAAGTTGTTCCTTACACAGTAGTAGCCCCAGAGCTGGGACAAGATGGGAGAGCAAGCCATATCTTAGGAGTCAGGTCATGGATGACTCCCATTAATTTCCACCTCATATGTCAAGGCCATTAAAAAGTCCTGCTTAAGTGTTTACCTTTGTTCATCTCTACTATGAAGCTATCAGGAAGAACTGGAGACTTTTAAAGAACTAAAAGGAAGATAGTATTCCTTGAGGACAGTGTAATGGTGACAAGGGAAATGGTCCCAAGTCCCTCTAAGACAAAGGTGAGTATAAAAAGAATTGTCCTTCCCCTCCCACAGAGAAGCTCTCTTCATTGCCAATCTTAACAGGTCTAGTTTCCATTTTCACAAAGAAGGTGAGAGTTCCTTCAGATATACCCTTCAAATAAAGCCATTGTTCCATGTAGTAAGACACTGCTCTTCTTTATACACACATTATGTTCATATTAACCAGGAGAATAATATTCCCTCCTTCTATACTTTCTTGATAACCTTCCCCGAACTATAAAAAGAAGGCTCTTATTTAAAGAGAAATGACCAGGGGAAAGGAAGAAAAGGAGAGGCTTGGGGGAGTCCACCATGGAAAATTTTGGCTAAGTGTAGCCTCCTATACTTATAAACGGATAGTTAGAAAGGCAAGAACACAACAGCTACCACAGTGCTTCTGTACAAGACAGATACTTTATAATTATTAGATAAGTGCAGTTCAAATCTTCCAAATCAGTAGTTCCCCACATTTCTTGTTATGTTAAAATTTTCATAGACATGTTCTATCTTAGTACCTGGTGCTTGAGAAAATATATAAGAAGCTATTATAAATTCAATAGTATAAATTAATATCATACAACAAAATCAAATTATATTTTTAAAATGTACTTGGTAGGAAATAGATTCAAACACCTGCTCCAATAGCTGATCAGTACTCACTAACCCCCTTTTCCCTCACCAAGGACTGTGGGTTCCAAACAGGGAGTCACATTCTAATTTACCAAAATTAGAATGCCCTCGAGAACACTGAAATGTTCCAGTAAATCAAGAAACAACATGTTTTGTCAAACAAGAGTTAAGTGTTTCATCAGATAAAGATTCCAGTATCACCTGATGACTAAACAACTCCAGAAAGCACCACATGATCAAAAATTTCCGACTTTTGTGCCACTAGAATTACCTGGTTACAACATAAGCTCCCAAATTAGAGATAACGTGCTGCTGTGATTATGAAACACATATTACATCATAAAAGTTTGGCCATCAGAGGGCGCTGTAGTATAAGAAATAAAGTAGGAGAGACCATGAAGGTTTAAATAGATTCATAATATTTTAGGACAGGAAGGGAACTTAGATATTCAGTCCAAACTCTTAAATGAAAAAACTGAGATCCAAAAATGCCAATTATTTTAAATCTTTCTTTTTAAAATAAAGATATATTCACATCATTCAAATATGGCATTCATCATCATTTTTAAAGTCAGGGATTAAAATTTACCCTGTTAGAAGTCAGGATAGTCATTATCCTTGTAGGGGGAAAGTGACTCTAAGAAAAAAAATGAAGGGATTCTGTAATAAGATAGTGCATTTTTCAATATGTATAATAAGATAATTAACAAATAGCTTTGTTACTATTTAAGCTTTCCTTTAAGATATATTTTATATTTTAAGATTTCTTTTATAATGTACATATGGTGTTTACATTTATATTTCACTATAGTCAACTGTAAATTATATTGTACCAAGTCACATCTATATTAAATGTTCCTTTCATTTAAAAATATGTGTTGAGTACTCTTAAGTGACAGACATTAAGGAAAGAGAACTGAGTAAGATACAATTCCATCTCTCAAGTTTTGAATCTAACAAAAGGAATGAACATACTAATAGACAATTGCATGATGGTGTGATTAGGTTCTATATACAAAGTGCTGTGGAAGCTCAGTAGAGGTTACTATCCTGCCTGAGAAAATCATGGAATGCTGCACCAAGGAGGTGACATCTGAGCTAAACCCTGACAAGAAACAAGATTTTTTTAGCCCTAAATTGTTTGGCTCAGTGGACAGAGTGTCGGCCTGCAGACTAAAGGGTCCCAGATTCAATTCTGGTCAAGGGCATGTACCTTGGTTGCGGGCTCATCCCCAGTAGGGGGTGTGTAGGAGGCAGCTGATGATGTTTCTCTCTTATCGATGTTTCTAACTCTCTATCCCTCTCCCTTCCTCTCCGTAAAAAATCAATAAATTTAAAAAATAAATAAAAATAAGATTTTTTTCAGGTACAGAAGAGCACTTTAAGCAAAGGGAGCATGATGAATGGTAAAGAACAAAAATAGTCAGGAGCTGTTGTTGTTTTATGGCAGGAGGTATATACTAGTAGTTTATGAGGGTAAGATTAGATTCATCACGCTGCCACTAGATGTAGATATGAAAATCTTCCAATAAAGAGAATCCTAACTGAAATCTGAAATTGCCTCTCTAAATAAACCAGCAGTGAATAAAATAAGTCCACTAGAAATACAGCCTAATAAGGCTGAGACTTTAGTCAGTTTTGTTAAATCCCCAGGAGACTAGAATAATATCTGGCAAATAGTAGATCAGTGAATATGTAGAGAATGAATAAATGCACGCATACATCTTGGCTCTGCAAAATTGATATAAAAATAGACCAAGCCCAGCTTCAAAGAACAGCATGATTCAAAATAATGAGAATGGAGATCAAAGTTCCCAAGATCAAGTTTGTGGGGTTCTTTTATTGCATGGGTCTGTTACTGGCTGTGGAAGAGTTGCAGAATGCTGTAGTTGAATGTACCTTTTGCCCAGTGACAAGTCACATGCCTAAGGGAGAATCCAAGCATAAAATTTAAAACTAGTTCATAACAGTTTGGCCTTATCCAAGCTGCTGAGGAAGCAGAAACTGCATGCCCTCTGCTGGAGGTAGAAATGAGAAGATAAATAACTACACATTAATATAGACCAAAGGCCAGAATCTGGGTGGAGGGTTTGGAAAGGGCTAATCAGCATTTTACTAAAGTATGTAACCTGAAGTATACCAGATCTTATGACAGGGTTACTCACAGTTTTTAGGGCTGATAGGATTTAAGGCTGTGGCTCTCAGCCAGTGCACAGTTATCTAACCTGAATGACAGCCTCTTGTAAAATGTATATCCTAACAACCCATTCAGCAGCATACTCGAGTTCAGTAAACCTAAATATGCTGCAAAATGTTGATTTGATCAATATGTAAAATACACTTTTTCAACAACTGAGTTTCATGAAGAAGGAAGAAACCTGAGAAGGGTATAATGTCCAAGGGCAATAAAGTACTAGAGGGAATAGTTGAGACTATAAGTGAGAGAGGGGTTCCATGATGCAAAAAGATTATGAGGTGGCAGGAGGGAATGGGGTCCATAGCACAGATGGAGGGATTTGACTTGGACAGGCTGTTCTGTGGAAAACGGCCTGGAGAAAGATGATAAAGAAAGGGAGAAAGTGTAAACGAAAGGCTACTAAAAGGTTCAGGTGAGAGATGATGGCAAGACTAATAAATAAGCCAGATTTCAAACCCAAGTCTCTCTTCAATTGCTACATATATAACACATAAACAATGTTCACTTTCCGCAATTATACACTCTGGAAATATCACAATGAAAAAGGGCCCAATGTACTACATCAGCAGTATTCACATAATAGCAATCAACAAAAATAAGTCTTTTGAACAGCTGTAACCACCTCTGCCGCCCTTTTATAACTGATTTTGCACTGACACTGACTGTGGGCATTTTAAGAGAAAGAGCCCCACTAAACTGGTGAGAGAGTCCCAAGACCATTAGGTCCCCCCTAACATTTAATGGAAGTTAACAAAGTAGATTCTATTTCCACTCTTTTCCTCCAGATACTATTTAAAGAACTTTACAAAATGAGAATCTAATAGTTCTCAAACTTTAGTCCCTGCTTCCCTCTGGTGAGACAAGACATCAGGTTCACAATCTTGACCTAGTTCCCTCTGTTAAATTAATAAACTACTTTTTTAAAAAAAGTATTACATACAAACAAGATATTACAACATAATGCCAAAATGCATCTCCTCCTTTTGCACAGAGGATCTGCTATGATTCACACTGGAAGAACCACAGGAAGAAACCTATAGCATTCTCTTTTTAGAGATTGCTTTAAAAATAATTATTCTTATTACAATGACTAATAACTGATTTTAGAAGCTCTAAGCGTCTGAAAAATTAAATTTTACAAAATCCCCATATGAAGAGTATCCACAAAAGGAAGCAACTGAAAAAGTAGCTGCCTAAGCTTTTTCCTCTTGGGGAACTCCAACATCAAATGTTTGGTCATGGTTTCACTATACAATGGCCTCTAGAGAATTTTTATCATCAACTCTATAGACTAATCATTGTTTTCAGCATTTATCCGGTCTGAATTATAGGGCACCTTAAAAAAGATAAAGGAAGGGAAAAGGATATCCTCAGCTAAAACCAAAAAGCTCAGAACAATAGCAGCAAGTTCAAACAGGACCAAGTTGCTTCTTTGATTACTTTCAGGTGCTTTTGCCACCACGTCACCATCCTGTGTAGCAACTTCCCAGAGCTAATAGGATGTAGAGAGAAATAAGAGTCAGTGATTAAAGTCATTCATTCATTCATTTATTCAAATATTTCTTGAGTGCCTACCTTGGGATAAATGCTAGAAATACAACAGTGAACAAGCTGAATATGGTAACTGCCCTCCTAGTACTCTCTTCTATATATATAAAAGCGTAAGTGTCTGTCTGACTGTCCGACCAGTAGCTATGATGCGCACTGACCACTAGGGGGCAGACACTCAACGCAGGAGCTGCCATGATGCACACTGGACATTTAAAAAGAAACGGCACCACGGACCTGGGACCAACAAACCAACACTCGGCTTCCCCCAAGTGGGACACAGGCCCCACCACCATCCTGGAGCAACAGCCCACCAAATCGCAGCCAATACTACAAAGACCCCATGCTGCAAAATACAGCCCACAGCCCAGCCCAGCCCAGCCCAGAAATGGTTGCTGTGGGCTCTGGGTAATGACGTCACATAGCAACGCCCAGCTTTTTCTCCCTAGTGACTAGCCTCCTTGGAGTATCTTCAGCCCAGGAACACAACTTGCTTTATAGCCAGGTGAAAACATTATACACTTTAACCAAATGTCTGTGAAGCGTTTTCCTGTGCCTCATCTCATTTGATCCTCACAGAAGTCCTGGAGTAGATAGACAGGCGACTCGGTGGAATCCTATTTTCTTTTCATTAGCCAGAAAACAGAGACTTAGAAAGTTTAGAAACCTGACCCAACTGAAAGAAAGTAAGAAATGGTGGACGTTGAAAATGACTTCAGGTTTTCTCACTGCACAGAATATAGTCAAACACTGCTGCAGTTAAATATTTCCAGTTAAATATTTCACCCTTTGTTCTCCCTGCGTGATCTACAATCATAATCTACTGCTGTGTTGCTGACAATTACCTGAAAAAGAAGTTGGGGTGCTTCACTGGGCTGGAAAAAGTTTAGCTAAACCAGAAAGCAGGTCTAATTAAGCAAGTTTATTTATATACCAAGTGTACCAGTTAATAATGCAGATTTTGTAATCAAAGAAAATATGATAATTTCAAGAGAAACATCAAAAGTGCTTTATTCAAAGTAATGTCCATCACCAGCTACACATTTTCCCCATCTTTCAGGTAACTTGTGGATACGTCCCAATAGAACTTTTCTTGTTTTGAGGCAAACCATTCAGAGACCCAATTTTCCACTTCTTCGTATGTTTTGAAGTGCTGTTCAGAAAGTGCATGTGCCATCGATCAGAAGAAGTGGTAATCTGAAGGAGCAAGATCTGGTGAATACAGCTGGTGGGTTAATACTTCCCAGGCAAGATCTTTTAACATGTCTTTAACTGGTTTTGAAGTGTGTGACGGTGCATCATCATGAAGCAAAATTACTTTGCCATGTCTTCTGGCACATTCTGGTCATTTCACGATCAAAGCGTGGTTCAGATTGATTATTTGTTGTCTGTAGCAATCAGTATTAACGGTTTCACCTGGTTTTAGAAGCTCATAATACA
The DNA here is from genome assembly GCF_000147115.1 of Myotis lucifugus. Classification (NCBI taxonomy): domain Eukaryota; kingdom Metazoa; phylum Chordata; class Mammalia; order Chiroptera; family Vespertilionidae; genus Myotis; species Myotis lucifugus. The sequence goes on along the minus strand of NW_005871284.1, from coordinate 1,637,041 downwards.
CTACACCTTCCTGATCCCACCAAACACAGAGCATTGTCTTCTTTCCGAAGCGATTTAGCCTTGCAGTCAATGTTGATGGTTGAACTGGATCAACCCATGATTTTGTGCATATGGGATTCTCAAAACAAATCCACTTTTCATCGCCAGTCACAATTCGATGCAAAAAAGACTTTCTTTCGTGCCGTTGAAGCAACATTTTACTGATGACTTTTCGGTTTTCCATTTGTCTTTTGTTCAGTTGATGTGGCACCCATTTTCCTTCCTTTAAAATCTTTCCCATTGCTTGTAAATGATCGGAAATTGTTTGCTGAGCAACATTTAATCTTTCTGCAAGTTGGTTTTGAGTTTGACACACATTTAATCCAATAATGCTTGTAATTGTTGGTCTTCAAACTTTCTCAGTTAACCTGGACCTTCTTTGTCTTTCACATCGAAATCATCACTTTTAAAGCGTTTAAACCAGGGGTGGGCAAACTTTTTGACTCAAGGGCCACAATGGGTTCTTAAACTGGACCGGAGGGCCGGAACAAAAGCATGGATGGAGTGTTTGTGTGAACTAATATAAATTCAAAGTAAACATCATTACATAAAAGGGTACGGTCTTTTTTTTTTTTTAGTTTTATTCATTTCAAACGGGCCTGATCCAGCCCGAGGGCCGTAGTTTGCCCATGGCTGGTTTAAACCATCATTCATAAGTATCTTGAGATGGAGCATGTTCACCATAAGCTTCCCGAAGTATTCAGCAGCACTTTTTTTCAAAATAAAGTAATGAATTAAAACTTCCCGCAAATACTCTTTTTTGGCATGAAACTTGACATTTTTAAGCGTAAAAATATCTATGATGTTAACACCTTCAGAAAATTTGACATATGAAGTTCTGAAGCTTGTTGTCAATACAACAAAATAGCATACATATCAAATCGCATATATATCAACATATGTGTAACTCCATCTATTGAAAAAAATCTGGCCCTAGCTGGTTTGGCTCAATGGATAGAGCGTCGGCCTGCGAACTGAAGGGTCCCAGATTCGATTCCCGCCAAGGGCACATGCATGGGCTGCAGGCTCGATCCCCAGTAGGGGGCGTGCAGGAGGCAGCCAATCAATGATTATGTCTCATCATTGATGTTTCTCTCCCTCTCCCTTCCTCTCTGAAATCAATAAAATATATTAAAAATATACTTTAAAAAATCCACATTATTAACCGGTACACCTAGTATATAAAGCTCTCGCTGGCACCAATTGCATGCATGTGCTTCCATCTGTCATTGTCGATTGTGAATTTGGTTGACACTTCTATTATAGAGAAAGGGTGAATAGCAATATTAAAATATTTCTTCTAATTAATTTCCTTTCAATGTGCACAAATCCGTGCACTGGGATACTAGTAGTCTAATAAAAGAAACAGATAACAAACAAGCAAATCTATATATATAAAAGCCTAAGCGACTGTTACAACTGAACAACCAGAACGACCAGTCACTCTGATGCACCAGACCACCAGGGGGCAGATGCTCAATGCAGGAGCTGCCCCCTGGTGGTCAGTACACTCTCACAGCCAACCTTCCACAGCCCCTCCCCCAGGCCTGCAACCCCGATCAGCCCCAATTGGGGGGACCAGCTGACCAACCTCCCGCGGCCCCTCCCCCTGGCCGGCCCTGATAGGCCTCGATCGCTGGCCAGGCCAAGGGACCCCATTCATGCACAAATTCATGCACCGGGCCTCTAGTACACAAAGAAACACTTAGAAACTGTAATTGTGCAGCTTTGACTCTGACAGAGAATAACAGAGGTAGACCTAATTAGGCCTTTAATCTCCACAGCCTTCTAGTTAGGTACGCCAACTGTGTGAAAAGGTCCAAGGGATATTATTCAATGCCACTTCTTACAGGAAGCATTCCTGGGCCTTTCTACCTTCTTTGTGCTCCACAGTAATTTTAGTTCTATTATAGTACTTTTTAACTGGTGGGGCAAAAGTAAGGCTTACAGTTAGGAGTACATGAAACAGTTTATTCTTGTATTATTGTTTATTAATTATTGTATTATTTTCCATACGAACTACATAAACATACTTTTGCCCACCCAGTATAGCTTTGCACTAGTTATCTATATACATATAGGATACCTGCTATACTATTATAAACCCTAACACTAGTAACCCTATAAAAGATGCTAGAATATATTGATCAAACCATGTGTATTATTCCCACCTGCCTCTCTGAATTATGTAAGGGCTGCACTAAGGACTGTAAATGTACAGTCCCTCATTTGCTCTTCAGAGAAACCCTATGAAGTGGAGAGGCTGCATTTGTCCCACCATGCCAGCTGCCTCCCCTTTCTTGTTCATGTCTGAATCCCACAGCCCAAAGCACAATGGGCACAGGACTTGTTCCATCAGAATTCTGAGTTGAGTTGAGTTGAGTTGAGTTGAGTTAAGTTGAGTTGAAGAGGTGAGAAGTATAGTATGACACCAATGAAACTCTTACCTTTCTACCAGGTGTTTTAACCTTAGAAAATGTAAACAGATCCTAAAATTATCAACTTAAATCCAACTCAACATTGAAATGGTAGAAGAGTGGTAAACACGTAGGTGACTATGATTATTGATTCTCCTTAGCAAGGACAAGGCCCTTTCATACTCACCATTTCTCAAGGCCTAATGCATGTGACTGGATACAAGGATAAAAGTCACAGTCTTTGTTCTCAAAGAGGCCACAGTCCAGTGGAGACAAGCAAGCACAGAAACTATTTCCACACAAAGCATGCACATTGTGGATGTGGGTAAGCACAGGGTGTTTGCTATGGCAGCAAAGAGGAGATGTAACCCAATTAACTGCTGGTACAGGAGGCTGCAGTGAAGGCAAACTCAGAGGAGCTAGTAATGCTATACGAGGACCCTGCCCACCTCTTCCAACCTCATCTTCTACCACTTGCCTCTCTCCTACTTCATAATTCAGAAATCCTCTGGACATAATATGCTTGCTCAAGTCCCCAGGCTGGTGCCCTTGAATTTCCCCCTGCCTATAATATCCTCCTCCCATGTCATTACGGAAAACTCCTACTTCACCCTCCATCCAGCCAAGTGTTCACTCAAGCACTGCCCCCTCAGTAAAGCTTTCGAGGACAAGCCCAGGTCCCAAGGGACGGGCTCCTTCTCCAGTGGAAATGCCCAGCTTTGTAGCCTGACAGTTCTAGGTTAAAATTCTGATCATGCTGCTTTCAAGTTAGGTGAATTCCAGCAATTTTTTCACATCTCTGATCCTCAGTTGAGTAACTGTAAGTGGCTACTAATATTTTCCTTGATTCAAGGTAGTATGTATACAAATCCCTGACCACAGTAAAGGCTCAAAATTTATACCAAATACCCTCTGATGGTTGATCAATAATTTTATCTTGTGGTATTAAAAGCACACGCACAAAAGTGCATTACAACTACACCGATATTTTCACATTTGGCATCTGACCCTAGAGAACCTAAAACACAGTTTGATGATACATTTTACCCAGATATAATACTCTTTCCATTAAGGTAGTAAAAATAATGTAAGGTAGCCTTTATATAAAGGATCTTCTATAAAGGAAATGAGCCACCACAAAGAATGGAACCAAGAAGAGCTTTGTCTCAAAGGCTCATTTTACTTAAAAATTAATTTTAAAAAAAATCAATAAAAAGTAAACATTCTGAGGAAAATTACTCAGGAGTAATAATCTGCCCTAATATTATATTGTATGTTAACGGTAATTGAAAAATAAAAAATAATTTAAAAAATAAGTTTGCCAACATTATTACAGAATATTGCCTGACTTGAAAACTATAATCCAGGCAGCCTACAATGACAGGTATTTATAACTATTCACAAGTGATAATGTTTTCGTCCCATAGCCTAGTACCCCTTAGAGCTCCTCATTTTTAAAATAGCCCTTTTGTTCATCCCCCAAATAAATGAGTATTAAAGAAGAAATAAATTTTCTCCCTTATGGTATCCTGTTAGTGTTTAGAAATACAATCGAAGTCAGAAAACCTCAACTACAAGCACTGCTATTACTATGAGCACATAAACACCAAGAAAGAAAACAAAACAGTGAATAAAGAGAAAATGGATGTATATTATTCCCACCTGCCCTTATCATAAACAAACAAAAAAACTCTTTGAAATCATTTAACTATCAAGGAAAAATCTATGATTGTTAAGTGATACCCAAGTCCTTTTTCCCCCAAACAGAATCATCTTCCTACAACAGGAATTAATTTTCACCATGCAATTCTCCCTCCACTGAACTCATGCTATACACTTCTCTTGCAAGACTTTACAACTCACCCCTGCAGTAAATATTTTTGCTTCCAAGCCTTACCTCTCCATTACAGGAGAAACTTTCATCTTTGTAAGGCCCGGATATTCTAGATTAATGTTATATAAATGGAGGTAGTGGGTTATAAACTAAGTTTAGTGGGTCATAGTATTTCTCTAACTACAAAGTTTAAAATTATGTCTATCAGGAAATTTAAAAACTCTAAACATCCTGAACCATAATCCCCTGTGGGTGTATTAATTCTGAAACACATATGCTTTCTACTTGAGGATAAGTGCCTGTGAAATCATACTAAGACATAATTACAGTTTGGGCAGCGAGAACCATTTCACAAAGCAGGGCACAGTTAACAGCCAAATGAATGCTACAGACAATAAGTACTAGGGGAGCTCAAAGGATAGCTCATGCTAGGCTGTGTCAGTGGGAAAAGTTTCCTGAGGAGGTGGGTGTAAGCAGGACCCACTGAAGCCTGGATTGGAAAAAAGGAGAGGAAAAACATTGTGCCAGCTGGCCTGGATGGAGGCTGAAAGAACAGAGGCAATGGAAGAGGTTATTGTAATAGTTTAGCTTGGAATTATATGGGCCTGTATTAGGTGGTAACCCAGGAATATAAAGGAAGGGACAGAAATTAGGAAGGAATCCTGAAAAGGTCTTGGTGATTAATTGGATTTGGGTGTAGAAGTAAAGGTGAGGAAATCAGATGATTCTAAAATACCCTATCCTAGGTAACCAGGAGATAGTGTCATTAACAGTTGTCAACCAATATTCATCAGTGCCAATCCAATGCCAACAGGAATCTCCAATTTGGGGTGTGGAGAAGGAAACTTTGTTCAGTGCAAACTGCTCAATTTTGATAAAGCACAGCTCTGGGGAGGCCCTGAAGCAAGACCCCTATCTGGCTAGACAGTTCTGCTCTGCTCTGCTCTGCTCCGTCCTACACCAGTCTGCTCCAGTGAGATATCTTCAGTGTTTCAGCTCCAGCTGAGGAAACACAGTGGAAAGGGAAAGCTGGCTTATATAGAAAGTCCCCACCCCTGGTCCAATTAGTCCATCCTCATGTACATGAGGACTCCAAATCCTCCAAGTTTGATTGGTCCAAAAGGCACTGTCCTGATTGGCCAGAATGGAGCTGCTCTGGTCAGTGAAGATGCTGATGGGGATATAGTTGAATAGCTCTGATTAGATTGAGAGAAATCTCAGTCCTATGGGTTAAAATACAATTTCAGGAACTCCTTTATGGGTTGGCTCAGCTGTCAGGAATACAGTGCAGACAGGCAATTCAGTGAAGGCTTCTGCTTGAGGTTTCTGTGAAAAGCCCCTGATTAGAAACACCTGCTGGGTTCTGCTTTTTAAATTTAAACCCAGTTAGTCAGTCACCAGGAGCTCTTCTTGGTAGGTTTCTTCTTTCTCAGGGACCACAGAGTAATGTGAAATAAATCAAGAGTTTTAGAAGGGAGTGTCATATAATATTTGTTATTAAAGTTTAACTTGCTTTGAACACTTATCCTCTGGGTTGCATTTAGGTATCTATATTAGGAATCCTAAGCAGTAAAAGCAGCATCCTATTCTTTTTTGTTGTTGTTAATCCTCACTCTAGGATATTTTTCCATTGATTTTTAGAGAAAGTGAAAAGGCGAGAGGGGGAGAGAGAGGGAGAACTCGACCTGAGAGACACATCAATCTGTTGCCTCCTGCATACTGCCCCAACCAGGGCCAGAGATTGAACCCGCAACCCAGGTATGTGCCCTTGACCAAGAATCAAACACACAACCTTTTGGTGTGCAGGCTGATGCTCTAACCACTGAGGATACCTGTCAGGGCTCTTTTTTTATATATAAGAGAACATTTATTTAGAAAATCATAGAGGTACAAGAAGTAATTCATAGAAGAAATGGGCTTAGGAAACAAGTAATTGAGGCAAAGGAAGGGCCCTTGGATCTTAGAAGTGAGGAAGATAAAGATGACACACCTAGGGGAATGGAGTGGAGGAGGGGGGAGGAGAAAGTTTCAGGCATGTTCCCAGAAGAGAAAGCAGCCTGGGTCTTCCATCCTAAGGGTTTTAAGAGCGGAGATTTTAGGGAAGGTCGCAGGGGAAGATCTTAATAGAATGTTCAGCAGCTTTTCAGGTATGTCCTTTCAGGGTTGGGGTCTTCATTGATTGACTGGTTGGCACCAGGGTAGGGGTTCATTACTCAGTGCAGCTGGTCCTGAGGTCAGCTGATGCATCACTCATCTGGTTTTGCTGCTTTTCTGGGCCTGGAGATGGAATACAACTGAGATCTAGATATTATCTCTAGGAAGGAAAGGTCAGGGGTCCAAACCGCATGATCAGTGATAATATTTGTTATACATTTCTTAACAGAAGAGAACAAGAAAGCACTAAACAAGCCAGAGACCTTGAAGATCAAAGATATATTTAAAGAATAAAACATTGCAGGAAGACCAAGAGAAAAGAGTAAAAAGATGTATATATTTGGCTAGGGTGTGAAGCAGAGAAACAAGATCACCTGGAAACAGAAACTATAGATAAATAAATGATTATAAATTCATATTAAGTAAATATTAATTTGACTGCAAAAAGCCCTTCTGGAAACCATAACCCATACTTTGTGGCAAATAACTCCCCTGGCATCTCAGCCAATATTCATTTCATCATGTTACACTTACGTTCTTCAGAGATGGACTAAAGCACTGGGAGCATATAAGTAACAGCAATAGGCTTTTGCACTTAACATTTGCGATAAGACAGGACATGCATGATATGCAGTGCCATCCCCTCATCTCAGCTCCACATATACAGAGCTTGGTGCTGTGGCGTCCCAGGTCCACACATGAAACCCAAGGTTGCTGTCCTTGAGGAGATTATAGAGAAGTGCTTGGCAAATATGAATTCCTTCTCTGTTAAGGTGTGGTCATTTTCTGGGAACATCTGAGATCTTGCTCCCTGGCATATGTTGTCAGTTTGGCTTAAATAAACTCTTAAAATTTTTCAAAATATAAATAAAGTGTGGTCATTTTTTAGAAATTAGACTACATAAAAAGGCAAACAAAAAGTCTGTTTTGGTTTGTTGGGGCTGTACTGGTCATTGTCATTAAAGCCAACTGTTCAAGAGAAAGAAAACATCAAACGCCAAAGTCATCACCACTGCTTTCCAAAGTTATTGTATGAGCTGCTCCCTTAAAGGAAAAGGCCATTAGTGCTCAGGAAGTGGCAGAGGTTTCCGACAGTTTAAACAGACAGTGTCTGCAGTGTGACCCATGGCTCAAACTGCATAAAAATAAAAATTCACTGACAAATAATAACAAGTACTTCCTCACTTTCCTATCTGCTGAATCAGAGCCATTGTTTGGGCTGTAGTTCCTTGTTTAAATCACAAGGATACTGGCCAAACATGCTAGTTATACAGCATCAGGAAAACTGAACAAATGCAAATTGTGTCAAAGCTTAAATACACATATGCACACACACACTAAAATTTAACCAGTACCAAGGGGATCTTTCAAAAACTTTGGGGTTTTTTTCCTCCTGAAAACGACAAACATTCTGTGATACAGTGAAAAGAGAAGGGTATTTGAAGAGAGATCTGAGTTTGAGTGTCCATTGTGCCATCGATTAGATCTATTTAAACTTGAACAAGTTACTTCATGTCTTTGGCTTGTTTTCTTGTATGTACAATGAAAACAGTAATAACTATCCCAGAGGGGTCTTGTGATGATGAAGTTGGATAATACATGTGTGCAAGTGTCCAGCAAGGGCCTGGAAGAGAAAGCTTGATATATTACTAATATATTTTTGAAGCATATTATAAGCATGCACTACAAGTGTGAAATCACTGCCAAACACACATGCAAGCATATACAATATTATATTTTAATATTGAAAGAAATTATGACATAAACTTTAACAATTTGCTCTGAATGTTCACTTAAAAAACCATGACCTTGCAAAGTAAAAAAAGAAAAAAAAATCGCACCTATCTTGGAGCTGATGACAGAGCAGTGACTTGGTGACAGTGAGGACCTCTCTTAGACACCCAATATGATGTGTCCTGGTATGTGATATGCTTTGCTTTTGACTTTCTGTCCAATTACCAGTGCTATGACAGTGCAATATACTATTAATACAAATTCATCACTGAAGAAATTACATAGCTCTGAGGAAAGGTACATATGGCAGAAATAAAACATGAGTGCTTTGGATATCCTATTTATAAAGATTTTTAAAATAATTTGTGATAACACTTTGATCACTTCATATGCTGAAGATTATAAATCCACATCTCAGGGACTACTTATGTTCTCTTAGATGGCAGAATAATATCATTACAATCATGGTTCAACAACCAGGTCTCTCATCAAAGAAGTTAAAGAGATTAGCTTAAAATTTCAGTCTAATGTCCTGTAAAATGATAATACTTTATTAAACATAAGAATAGTGCTATTATTCTATACATGGTATTAAAAGATGAGACCAGTATCCAGGCTCTTAAATAAAACAAAATATCTACACAGTCAACTGGATTTGATTTACTAATCCAAGGAATGGTAGTCTTTCAAAAGCAGAGTGCCAAACAGGTGACCTCTGTCCCTTTGAATTACTGAACAGGAGGTGGGGTATGCAAGCACCTCTGTAAGTGGAGTGAAAGATGAATATATAGCAGCATAGATTAGGGACATTTACATGAATTCTTATTTAACTTATTCTAGCCAATTGTTATACACAGACTGTTGTACACAGGGAAAGCTTAAGATGAAGGATATGCTAATGGAATTAAGGTAAACTACCCTGAGTAAGCTTAAGAGGACAAAGTTATAAAGTAGTAAAATCACTCCTGCCTCACCAATTTAGTCTCCTCCTTTATTCCCTTGGAGAGTGCCTTTTTGATCATCAATGGCGATCTCTTAACAACTTTTGCTCTACAATGTACAGAGCCACCCCAAAATATCTCAGTCTGTTTTATCTGAGGTCTCATAGTCCCTTTTGACTGCTAACATAGTTGCCATTCATTAAAAGCTCTTCTTTCCATAACACAAAGCTAAAGTGAGAACAAAATTCTGTGTTTTTTAAACCTCCTTTTTTTTCTCTCTCCAAAATTACCCAACCTGGTGTTAGAAAGACAACTGAGATTCCTCAACTTTATTAATGTCTAATCTGGATTTCCTTAATAAATGTGACTTCCACGACTATCTTAAAATCAGGACATGAATTACAAAACTTCTGTCTATCCCAAATATATGGCTAGTACAGAGGCAACATGGAGCAAAAGCTCTAATGTCAACAGAGCTCTGTTTAAACCCTGGTGCTATCACCATCACTTATCAGCTATGTGATTATGGATATATGACTTCATCTCTGAGCCCTTTATCCCTCTATAAAACAACTAGAGGACTGATGCACGAAATTCATGCAAGGGGCTCGGCCCTCGCAGCCCCGGCTGGCCCTCGCAGCCCCTCACAGCCTCGGCCGGCCCTTGCAGCCCCTGGCAGCCTCAGCCGGCCCTCACAGAACCGGCTTCGTCTGGAAGGTCATCCGGACAGTCGTTCTGCTATTCGGTCTAATTAGCATATTAGCTCTTTATTATATAGGATGTAGTACCTCCCTGAAGAAAAAATATATTAAGAGCACTTATGCAGTACCTGCCACAAGGTGAATGCATCTACTCTGCTCAACATGTGCAGCATGCTCTGCCCCACTAACCCATATGGGTACTTCAACACCAAGTTATGTTCTTAAAGTCAATGAATGCTTCAGAGAAGAATAGCCATACCACAAGTGTGCAAATGGAAAAAGTGACAATACTGACTTCAGTGTTGAGGGCTTCAGTCTCCCTCATCTCTGGCCTGCTGTCTCAGTCTTACTGATCTCCCTTCAGTTCCTCCAACATGACCTGCTCTTTACTAACTCATGATCTTATATATGATATACCCTCTACCTGGACAGAAATTTCAGTTATCTCCCTTCTCCTAGCTAACTCCTGCTCAGCTTTCTGGTTTCTGCTTTAACACCACTGCTGCCTGGAATATTCCCTAATACCCAAAACTGAGGACTCCACTGTAGATCCCACCACAAACTACTTCCTTAAAGCACATCATTCTTATAACTACTTGTCCCCATCCTCTTTCCCACTAAACTGTAACTTTCGTGAAATCTGTCTTTGTTTTAACACAGCTATTAACACAATGTACAGCACATAGGAAGAGTTTGATAAATATTTATTAAATAAATATGTAACTATGCTGCTTTATAAATGTATATCACATCTGCTGTAATAGAGTGATATTTCATTTTATTATATAACAAAATTACAGAACAGGTCAGAGAAAGCTCCTAAAGAAATCTGACAAACAAATCTGCCTTTTACTAACCCATATGGATAATTCTCACAATATGAGCAGCAAGAAAAAGACTTTTCCAGTTGCAGGACCACAGGGCAACTTGGAATTGACGTGTACATAATAGATAGTAAGGATTTACAAATATATGTAGTGAATTGGCCTCTGTTTGCAAGTGAAAAACCAAAATCATAAAAACAACTGCCTTTACTTTTTCTCTCTAAAAAATATGGGCCGTACACAATTACCACAGAAGTAGCCTTTAAAGAGACATTTTTCCCAATGTGTTCATTCTTCACCCTTCTCTTAACCCTCACTCATACACAAAACAAAACAAATAAAGAGGAACTGCTGCACTCCTCCCATGACTCTTTCTCTGTAGATATTTGTGAGAAGAGTCAGCACAGACAAGTAGCCACAGCTTCCAGATCATCAAAATAAGAGAATGAAAACAAGCAGCACTATTTTTATTTACATGACATTCTGCTTTATTCCCCTAAAGGAATAAGATAGTTGGGAATCAAGTTTTTATATTCTTTCTTTACACATGCACCCTCCTTACCTCAATGTGTAGGGAAGCAGGAAAAGGAAGAGGGGAAAAGATATAGATTCAATAAACATTCATGAAGATGATACTGTTGAGTAAAACAATGTGCAGTATACTATGGAGGAGTATGGATACTTACAAGACAGGGTTCCTGCTTTAAAAGGGGATTAAAACAAGGATACAAACGGTTTTAACATAAAGCTAGAGTAAGACCTATGCCAAAAGGGAAGGACAAAGAAAGATCTTATCAATCACACACTTTCTAGGAGATTAAGAAAAGGCCCCAGGAGGGGAGCATTCGAGATCTTGCTCCCCAGAATATGTCATCAGTTTGGCTCAAATAAACTCATTAATAAAAAAAGAAAAAAGAAGTGACCCCAGGAAGCAGTGTCTGAGATGGGATTAAGAAGGGAAGGGCATGAGAGAGACATTCCAGGCAAAGGGAACAATGTGGGCTAAAGCATAGAAAAAACAAAGGAAGGGACATGTGTGCAGAATAGATTAGCAAACTAAAAAGGTGGGTTGGGGCTATAGGGTGGAAGGTCTTGAATGCTATAGGACTTTGTTCTCTTTTTTTTTCTTTCAGGATTTTGTTCTTAATAAAGCAAACAATAAGGAAACATTGCAAGTTCTGAGCAGAAGAATGGTTTGCCTAGAGGAGAGCTGATTTGTGACCCATGGAGACTGCAGTGGAAGGAGAACTACAGGTACCAAGGAGGACCTGTTAAGACTCAGGAAGGCAGTAATAGAGATCACAATAAAGGTGAGGGTGGTAGATGTGAAAATAACAGGTGTACTCTGAGGATGGAATCAACCCAACTTGATAATTACAAGAAATATGGCAGAAGAGCCAAAAATAACTGACATTTCAAGCTTTTTAGGAACTTTATACTTTCGAATCCTTCTCTGATCCAGTGTCCCTTCCTGAGAGAAACCTTCCTAAGATAAAGCCTTTCCCATACACTGGATACCATATTTACATGCACATATCACCTTGCTTATTTCCTTCAAGGCAATCATTCAAATCTAAAATTTGCTTATTTAATGTTTGTTTGCTTATTGTCTATTTATTTCCTAATCAGAAAATAAGCTCCACATGAGCAGTCCATCTATTGTCTCCAGTACCATTCCTGGCATATATACAGACCCTCAGTAAATATTTTTTAACTAGAGGCACAATGCACGAAATTCGTGGAAGGTGTTCGGCCCTCACAGCCCTAGCCGGCCCTCGCAGCCCCGGCTGCCTTGGCCAGCCCTCGCAGCATCGACTGGCCCTCGCAGTCCCTTGCAGCATCGGCCGGCCCTTGCAGCCTCAGCTGGCCCTCGCTGCCTCGGCTGGCCCTGGTAGCCCCAGCTTCATCTGGAATGCCATCCGGACAGTCATTGGGCTGTTCAGTCTAATTAGTATATTAGCTCTTTATTATATAGGATGATAACAGTGTCACCAGGAGAAACTTGGAGCAAGTCATCATAAGTCTGGTTCTGAGTCAGACCTACAAAACCTCCAAGAAGAAATATCAGGATGCAGACTGAGGTTGTGATTAAAACCCATAAAACTTGGTGCCTTGGTTTCCCCATCTATAAACTGGGGATAGCAGTACCAAGAGTTCATAAGGTCACTGTGAGAATTAATGAGCTAATAGGTGTAAAGAGTTTAGAACACTGCCTATTTCATAATAAGAGCTCAATAAATATTATTATTGTTATGATTAGTCTTAGAAATGGGTCAAAACACATGATATAGAGAGAAATCTACAACTATGGATTTGGGAATGATCTACAAAGCAGCCCTGAGAGGAACCATGAGCTTCTATCTGTGAAAAGCCGACAGATAGGAAGGGTTGGAGATATATGAAAATACACACCCTGGTCCTATTTAGGTAACCTTAATTCCTCCCCCTCTCTTTTACACAGCTACTGATATCTCTGGAAACCTTTTTTTTTTTTTTTTTAATTTCCTCTCCCCCTCTTCTCCTCTCTTATCCAGTAAAATCTCAGGTTGAAATGAAGTAGAAAAAAACAACATCCTTTTTTCCTCTCCATCTCCACTCAAATGAGTTCTTCATCCTTGCCCCCAGTTGTGTATGGAAGACAAGGGTGTAAAATAATTAAGAAAAAGATGCAAAGCAGCCATGGCTAGGAAGCAAAAGAGGAACAAGCGTAGTCCACATGTTTACCAAGAGTCATGGTGCTAGGTCAGGGGTGGGCAAACTTTTTGACTTGAGGGCCACAATGGGTTCTTAAACTGGACCAGGGGCTGGAACAAAAGCATGGATGGAGTGTTTGTGTGAACTAATATAAATTCAAAGTAAACATCATTACATAAAAGGGTACGGTCTTATTTCTTTTAGTTTTATTCATTTCAAATGGGCCGGATCCGGCCCGCGGGCTGTAGTTTGCCCACGGCTGTGCTAGGTGATGCACAGTCTGGAGTGCAAAGGCCAGCTTCTAAATGCTGCCCATACTGCCTATGTGAGCCAGGAAAGGTCAAATGCTCCTTTAACAACACTTTTTAAAAAATGGATTATAAAATAATGTAGGTTTGTTATAGATAATTTGAAAAATACAGAAGAGTATAAAGAATAAAATGAAACATCACCAGTTAATATTTTAGTATATTTTCTTCCACTCTTACTCTGTGCAGCTATAAATATATTTTTAAACATATTTGACTCTCAAGTGGTAGCTAATTTTTCTCTCTCAAACCTTTCCCACCACTGGGCCTGAAAGTGAGAATAGATTATTCTCCTTGTTCCTAATTCTTCCCACCTTTCCCTAACTCACTGCCTTTAAATAGCCTATCCATAATAGACAAACATGGTAATTGACCGTACCTTCACTACGCCTCCCATTGGCTAATCAGTGTGATACGCAAATTAACCGCCAACAAAGATGGCAGCTAATATGCATACTGCGGGCAGGGCGGGCCAGCGTGAGCCACCATCCGGGCCCCCGTGTGCTGCCTAAGCCCCACCGCCAGCTGGGACTCCTGTGTGCGGCCCTGGGCGGCGGGGCTTGGCGGCGAGATTGGCCCGAGAAAGCCCTTTTCTTGCAGGAATATTCCTGCAACGGGCTTCTAGTTATGTAATAAAACTGTACCACCCCACTACCCCTGCTACAATCATCACCCACCCCCCATTCACTTTCCCTCATTCCTTGAAGATTTTATCTCCTGTTCACTGTCACTCCAACATAAAGCCATTCAAAATTCTTAGTGATTTCAATTTCCTAGCCTCTGGGTTCCTTTTTATCCTCTGCTCCAATGACCTTGTCATGGTTAAATCCTAGATCTTGTCACTCCCAGTAACTGCAATCCCACCATACACTTAATTGCAGACATTCTAGTACTTCCCCATATCTTTTCACTTCACTCCCTCTACTACTATGATTCCTCAAATCCTCCCACTTCATATATTAGTACCAGTAATCCACCTTTTCCCTGTCCCTTACCTCATCCTCATACCCTCTTTACTCAGCTTAAATTCCATGGTGCATGAGCATAATCATTCCCTTGCATATACCCCTCAGTCCCCATGTCTCTTTCTCATTTTGTTTTAGTCATTTTGTGAAACAAAGGGCAACACTGGTTAAAAAGAACTCCCCACCAACTTCATACCCATACTCAAGAAACTGAATATAGCTAGAGAAACGTACAACTATGTCAAGTGGTCTAACTAACTTTCATGAGACTTCAAGGCAGCCCTGCAATCAAATTCTATTTCCCTAGTCCATTTACATCCTTCTCTGATAGAGGAGTATTTATGCTCTCTCTCCTCCTCACTGTCCTCATCCCCTACTACTCTCTCCCATGGGTATGTCTCTCCAGTCATACTAACCTCCTTGAAGTTGCACCTGCCTAGCACACACCAACCTCAGGGGTTTCTTTTACTTGCTCTTCCTCATGCCTTAAATGCTCTTCCCCCAGTGCCTAGAATAATGCATAGCACACATTGGACACTTAATAAAAACTGAGTAAATGAGTTTGGAAACACATTGTTCAATCAATTTTCTATTTCGCTTTTTTCATTTACCACCAATTCATGACTATTCAAGTCCATCCTTTTTATCAGACTAATATATTCCATTTTATAGATAGACCACAAATCATCTACAATCTAGAAATGAGAAATCAGAACATTTGCAAGTGGGAAATTTTGGATATTTCCTCCTTTGATCTTTCTGAACCTCAGTAGTTTCATCTCTAAAAATGAGGATAATATCAACCGCACAGGAGCATTGTAGAGACTGAATGTGTAATATAAATACATAGAGACATCAGTTTTGTTACAACTACTTAGATGTCAATTGAATGAAATATCCTAGATTAAAATGGAACTCACAATATTGTCCTTAATGACTTGCTCAAAACACTTAATCTCTATTAACCTCAATTATAACATCTATTTTTAAAACGTGATTGTGATAATTGAAAACAAATATGTAAAAGGGCTTAGCATAATATCTGGCCCAGATTAAGAAATCAATAAATGTTCATTTATTCACTGCTCATAAATAAGAACTAGGATTTTTCTTAAATTGTGAACCATAAGAAGAAATTTTTTTATAAATCCCCCAATAATATATAGATTACCAATGCAGAATTTGACTTTTTGATGAACAATTAACGAATACTTACAAAGCATGCTTGAGATTTTTTTATAAAAATCTGTAACAATTTTGTATCTTTTATTATTAAAAAAAAGACAGGTAAAACAATTATTTTTAATTACTAAATAACAATATTAATAAATGAATTCATTTATTTGTCATGTGCTTCAATAAATATATATATATACACATATATATGTATGTATGTGTATATATATACCAGGTCAGTGAATTGTGATAATGATAAGAGCAAGAAAACATTGAGTAGACCAGCCTCACTTCAAGAATATTCTCTGAAGAAATCTGTAAGTTATCGCCATATACTAGTATATGCCTATACATTACAAATTTATCAGTGCTTTTCCATATTTTTCAGATACAAGTTTGAGTATATGCTACAGGAATGGTCAACAAAATACAATGTAAGGTTCTCAAGATGTCATCAACCTGCCTTGTTATATAAGTCAGGATATGCTAAGACCTCCCTAAGAACTAGCCCAGTATCAGACTTGTAAAAGGATTGGATGAATCCTGTGTAGGTGGATAGGTGGATGAGTAAGTGACTAATTGAGTTGTTCCTTCTTGGCACTCCAAAGTCAATACTTTTTGTCTCCCACCCTGTGATTAGATGCAGTAATATAACCTGTTCTGGCCAATGAATTGTGAAAAGAAGTGACATGTGTCATTTTCATGCTGGAGCATTTATATGCTGGCACAAATTCTTCCAGGTTCTTTTTCCATTGCTACAATGATTATGAGAGCAAATATTGAGAGGAGGTTTCTATCAGTCCCTCAGTCTCCAAAAGAATATAATAAGCAGAACCCACTGCTCATCCCAATGAAAAGACTATGAATCACATTTTTGTTGGGGTAAATCACGAAAATTTTGGAGTTTTGTTACAGCAATATAACCTACCCTGTTCTGACTTATGCAATAACCGAGGTAATGGTATTTATTTTAGAACGAGAAATTTGTGGGAGTTTATTTTCAAAAAACCAAAACTGTATAGTTTAGCAATTTATCATGAACATGTAAATTAATCTCTCTATATGATAGCTCTCACCTACAAAATCCTATATAATAAAGAGGTAATATGCAAATTGACCCTCACTCCATCACACCATCACAAGATGGCCGCACCCACAGCGAGAGGCGGGGTTCCCGTAATGAGCCGTAACTAGCGATCAGCTGGGACCTGAGGCTGCATGGAAACAGGCTGGGGGACCTGAGGCTGCACCCCCCACCCCAGCACTGAGCCAGGGGACCTGAGGCTGCGCCCCCCGCCCAGTGGGGCTTGATGGAGGACCTGAGGCTGCAACCCCCGACCCAGCAGGGCTTGATGGGGGACCTGAGGCTGCGCCCCCTGCCCGGTGGGGCTTGATGGGAGTGGGGCTGGCCGGGTCTGGATCTTGCCCAATGGGTGTGGGGCCAGCTGGGTCTGGGTCTTGCATGATTTCAAGGTGCACACGGGTGGGCAGGGATTTGACTCTTGGTCCCATGGTGTGCCTCAGACTTTGACAAGAGGAAGATTTTATATACATTTTACTAATTTTCTTTCATCTCTGATACTTCTATTATAGAAAAAGAGCAAATAGCAATATTAAAATATTTCCTTTAATTAATTCCCTTTTAATGTGCACGAATTTTGTGCTCTGGGCCACTAGTAGGACAATAATAGTATCTACCACATAGAGCAGGTATAGGGATTAAATAAGTTAATATCTATTAAGTATTTAGCAGAATACTTAGAACATATAAAGCTTTCAATAAATGGTAGCAGATTGTTATTATTAACACACTAGAGGCCCGGTGCACAAAAATTTGTGCACTCGGGGGGGGGGGGAGGGGGCCCCTCAGCCCGGCCTGTGCCCTCTCGCAGTCTGGGACCCCTCGGGAGATAATGAGCTGCTGGATTAGACCTGCTCCCGGGTGGCAGAGGGCAGGCCCAATCCCTAGGTGCAGCCCCTGGTCGGGCTCAGAGCAGGGCCGATTGGGGAGTTGGGGCGCCGCCCCCTGTCATGCACAGAGCAGGGCCCATCAGGGGGGTTGGGGCTCCGTACCCTGTCACACAAAGAGCAGGGCCCATCAGGGGGGTTGGGGCTCCGTATCCTGTCATGCACAGAGCAGGGTCAATCAGGGGGTTGAGGAGCTCCCCCTGTCACTCAGAGTAGGGCCGGTAGGGGAGTTGGCGCACTGCCCCGTCACACACAGAGGAGGGCTGATCAGGGGGTTTGGCTCTGGGCAGGGCCAATGGGGAGGTTATGGCTCTACCCCATCACACACAGAGCAGGGCCCGTGTATGTGTGGGGGGGGGGGGTTGGGGTGCCGCACCGTCACACACAGAGCAGCAGGGCAATCAGGGTGTTGGGGAGCTCCCCCCTATCAGGCACAGAGCAGGGCTGATCAGGGGGTTGGGGCACCTTCCCCTGTCACGAACAGAGCAGGGTGGATAGGGAGGTTGTGGCCCCGCCCCCTGTCATGCTGATCCCGGTGCCGGGAGGCCTCGCAGCTCCGCTGATCCCGGTGCTGGGAGGCCTCGCTGCTCCGCTGATTCCGGTGCTGGGAGGCATATTACCCTTTTACTATATAGGATAGAGGCCTGGTGCACGGCTGGTTTTCCCTGAAGGGTGTCCTGGATCAGGGTGGGGGTCCCCACTGGGGTGCCTGGCCAGCCTGGATGAGAGGATGATGGCCTGGCCAGCCTGGATGAGAGGATGATGGCTGTTTGCAGCTGGTCACACCCATTTCAGGGTGGGGGTCCCCACTGGGGTGCCTGACCAGCATGGATGAGGGGATGATGGCTGTTTGCAGCTGGTCACCCCCTTCAGGGTGGGGGTTCCCACTGGGGTGCCTGGCCAGTCTGGGTGAGGGGCTGAGGGCCGTTTTCAGGCTAGCGGGTGACTGAAGCTCCCAACCTGTCCTTTTTTTCTTTTTTTTTTTTTTATTCTGGGCCAGCTTTAGCTCTGAGGCTTGGCTCCAGCTCTGAGGCCTCAGCTGCTGAAAGCAGGTATCTGGTTTGTTTGGGTTCTATAATTGTAACACTGTTGCAGTCCTGCTCACTCCAGCTCTGAGATCCTGGCTGGCTGAAAGCAGGGATCTGCATTTGTTCTATAATTGAAACAATGTTGTGGTCCTGCTGGCTGAAGCCCGGCTGGCTGAAAGCAGGTTTCTGGGGTTTTGTTTAGCTTCTATATTTGTAACAATGTTTCAAACTGCAAGCTCAGAGGCCAGCAGCGGCAGGCGGGGAATGTTGGCTTCCTCCATCACTGGAGCAAGCAAGCCTCCTGTTCACTTCAAGCTGCCTGGCTGCCGGCCGCCATCTTGGCTGGCAGTTAATTTGCATATCGCCCTGATTAGCCAATGGGAAGGGTAGCGGAGGTATGGCTAATTACCATGTTTCTCTATTATTAGATAGGATTAGATATTTATGTACTGCATATTTCATTTTACTCTCCCACCTCTTACTCCTTATTCATTTTAATTTATAGCAAATTGTTTCTATTCAAAAAACCTTTATTAAGAACTGCTATGTAGAGGGCACTATGCAAAACATTAGGAATGAAGACAAGTAAGATAAGACATATCACCAGTGATTCTTCTTACCTATAATTCTTTTTTCTTCTCCAATTCACTCATAATCAAGCAAACTTTAAAATCATAAACATAAATACAATGTTCTGTGTTATAAATAGTGTCAGTGGCAGAGTTAATTTTTAAAAAACAACCAAATACTTAACATGATATGAGTCTGGGTTTTATTCAATATTGAGATGGAAAAATTTGTTTAGGTCTTATTTACCAAAGGCAATCAATACTAGGGCAAAAAATAGACTTGTGCCCACATCCCTACTACTCCTAATACAGTGCCCTATAGACAAGAGGCCCACAATGAACAGAATTACAGGCATCAGAGATCAGCAAATCCAATCCTCTTTCCTTATATGCTAGTACAGTGAGATCTAGAGTTAAGCAACTTGCCCAAAGTCATAACATGAGCTGATACCATGAACCCAAACTTTGAAAATGCTTTAAGTGCCTAAAGCATAAAGTCCTATAATATGCTGAGAGAGATATATAAACATAACAATGCAAAACCTAAAATTAATTTTTACTGAAAGTACATTTTAGCATTAACTGGTAAAATATTCAAAACTCAGATATCAAAAAGATAGTGTGATTAAGAAGAGAAGGTACCTGCAAAAACCTAAAAGAATACATTATCATATATTCTACTCGATAATTTACCAAATTCAAAATAACATAGAAAAAAAGTTTCATATGCCTTTCTTTATGTATCAATCTTGTGAGTAAGAAAATTATTTTAAGCAAGGAAACATGTCAATTTCTATATCTTATTTACAAGTGTACTAAATTATATCCCACTGGTATGTACAATATTTGTAACAGAATAGAGTTCACACAGATTTTCATTTTTCAGAGTAACTATTTTAGATCATGAAAAGGGATGACTTAAATATTTTATTCTGAGTGGAGAGTAAGTAAGTTAAAGCCATGTACATTAAGAAACTACAAGATAGATCCTGGCTGGGTAGCTCAGTTGGTTAGAGCATTGTCTCGATATGCCAAGGTTGTGGGTTTGATCCTGGTCAGGGCACATACAAGAATCAACCAATGAATGCATAAATAAGTGGAACAACAAAACTCACTCTCTCTCTCTGTCTCTCTCAAAAAACAAACAAAAAACTTATGAGATAAAATAATATTTACCATTCATTGAGTGTTTATTAAATGATATAAACTGTGCTAAATAAGTACCTTACACATACCAGCTCATTTCACAACAAATGGGTACAATGGGTAATATAATTATCTCCATTTTGCTGATTATAAAAATGGAAGCTAAGAGTAATTTGTCTAAAGTTACTCAGGTAGTGGTAAAAACAGAATTCATTCTCAAACCCTATGGCATTCAAATTCTATCAAATCCTGACCTTCAGTAATTTAGATCAAGGTCAATTCATCATTTTTAAGGGGTGGGCTACATGATCTCTATGACCCCTTCTTACAATGATTCTGTGAGCAAAAACAGAAATCAGTTCAGAATTCACCTAATATCTGTGCCACTATACTCTAGGTCTAAGGAGAAGGCCATCAATAGATAAACCAATAATAAGACAAGAAGGGGGGGCAAGGGGGAATAAGAAGACAAGAGCAATAGGCTCTTCAAAGGGGCCTGACATAGACACATTTTACTAGCCATCTGGGCCACTGTGACAAGAGTAGGAAAGGGGAACTGCAATAGAAATTGAAAGGAGAACTGTATCAAGCCCACTGATACTGCCTCACAGCAGACAAGGAGGAAGCTGTGGAGAGGCCTACAAGAGTCAGTGGCCATGAGCTCAATGCTGGGCTAAGTTGCAGCGTTCTAACATAAATACTGGTCAGTAGTTAAATAGGAACAATTGAGCATAGATGACTAACCACTAGGTTTCTAGAATAAGCATTTCCACAACTGGCACGCATTTGGATCAATCTGAAATGTGTAATACTATGGAGAGTGTACTTTTAGGACACGATGGCTAAGGAGCCAGCACTACTCTGTTAAGTTCCTACCATGTTCCAGGCACTGTGCATATGCTTTCATGTGTTAAGTCTCACAACAACCTTGGTAGATGTGATGGTTAATTTTACATGTCAACTTGGCTGGGCCACAGTGTCAAACATTATTCTGGATGTTTCTATGAAGGTGTTTTTTTTTTTGTTTGGAATTAACATTTCAATCAGTGAAGTAGATTTTTGAGTAAAGCATATCTACCCTTCATGATACAGGTGGGACTCATCCAATCATGTAAAAGCCTAAATATCACAAAAACTGACCTGTCCTGAGCAAGAAGGAAGTCTGCAAGCATACTTCCTTTGGACTCAAACTGCAACTCTTCCTTGGCTCTCCCTGCAAATTTTGGACTTACCAAACCTCCACAATCATATGAGCCAACTGCTTAAAATAATCAATCTCTCTTTGTGGAGACACACAAACACACACACACACACACACACTATTAGTTCTGTTTCTCTAGAGAACCCTGATTAATACAGTAGATATTGCTCTTTATGTCACCACTCATGAAAATGACAGCCTGAAAGAACCCATTCTCTCTTTTTAAAAAAAATATATTTTTATTGATTTCAGAGAAGAAGGGTGAGGGAGAGAGAGAAACATCAATGATGAGAGAATCACTGATCAGCTGCCCCTGCATGACCCCTACTTGGGATCCAGCCACAACCGGGGCACATGCCCTGACCAGGAATCCAACAGTGACCTCCTAGTTCACAGGTCAAAGCTCAACCACTGAGCCATGCCCACAAGGTGGACCGATTCTCTTTCCCCACAATATCACACAGTAAGATGCCCTCAGGACTCACATTCCAGTCTGAGGGTCTAGTGTGGGAGGTAGAAGGTAGTGAGAAGCAGGAAAACCTTGTAACCACAAGTCACACATCCCAAGGAGTCTTTTACAACACATGTATCCAGGAGCCTTGATGTGCCCAAGTGATGAACTATTCTTTGTCTGGTCTCCTGATTCAGTTATTTTGAATAAAAGAAATGGAATAGCCCTCCTAGATCAATATTTGAAGACTTTAAAAGAAGAGGCAGGGGCTACATATATGTTCAGTCTTACGGAGAATGGGGAAGATTAAAAACTCTTAATAAAAGGACTACAAAATCAACTTTGAGCTGAGCATACGATGACAAGCTGGTGTTTTAGGTTAAATATTAGATACTAGAGGTCCAATGCATGAAACTGGTGCAAGGGGCTCGGTCCTCACAGCCCTGGCTTCGACTAGAAGGTCATCCGGTCTGGAAGGATGTCCTGAGGGTGGTTCTGCTCTTCTGTCTAATTAGCTTATTAGCTCTTTATTATATAGGATTATTGAATAAGATACTGGAAATTTATATTTAAAGGCAACTTTGTGATAAAGGATGACTGCTATGGTGGAGTAGGGAGCAGAGTTGGCATGAAGTAAGTTGGATTTGGCTGTAGCCGAATTGGCTCAGTGGATAGAGCATCGGCCTGAGAACCAAAAGGTCCCAGGTTTGATTCTGGTCAAGGGCACATGCCTGGGTTGTGGGCTCAATCCCCAGTGGGGGACTTGGAGGAGGCAGCCGATCGATGATTCTCTCTCATCATGAATGTTTCTATCTCCCTCTTCCTTCCTCTCTGAAATCAATAAAAATATATTTTAAAAAATAATAATACATAAATAAGTTGGATTTGACGGGAGGTCATGGGCATTTGAATTAGATCATCCTCAGAGAGCAGAAGGACTCGAAGTGACTGTCCTGGTCAATTAAAGAAGCCTATGGAGCCAGGACTGAGAGTAAATTCTTGGTACCGGGAGGAGAGATTGTAAACAGAACTGGGCTTGGGGCCACCCTCTAGAAAACGTGATCCAGAGATGGGACAAGTCACAGGCATTAGGGGCCTGAAATGCCGGGGCGGGCTCCGGTGCCTGGGGTCCCGTCGGTGGGGCGGGAGACCGCCATGCCCCAGTCCTTTCCTAGCCCCTTACCCAGCCTTACCTTCTGCTCAATGTAGTGAATCGAGTACTTCATGACTACAGAGGGGCGGGATGTAAAGCTGGTGGACAAGTGCAGGTTGCTGAGGGCCTTTAGTGCTGGCGGCACGGGGATGGCGAGCCCGGGCATCAGGAAAGCCAGGAGTAGAAGCAGGACGAGGCGCCCCATGGCTCAGGCTGGCGGCTGCAGTGTGGGTGGGAGGTAGACCAGCAGATGCGCCCAGCCCGCGGCTCCGCCCGCCACCCATTGGCTCCTCCCCCGGGAAACCCACAGCCGCCCCGCCCCGCAGCCCGGCCCAATCCCCGATCACCCGGGTCACACTGACACTGGCCCTGGCCCTGGCCCTGGCCCCGGCCCCGGCCCAAGGGCGCCACCACATTTCATTTCCCTCTTGTGCCATCTCCACTTTAGAGTCCACCCGCCTTTCGGTGACTCCAAATCTGCTCTCATCATCCCGGGCCCCCAAACTACCTGACCGCGGACTCCCATCCTCACCTACATCGCC
>NW_005871284.1:1600834-1611418 GCF_000147115.1 Myotis lucifugus | reverse complement strand
CTCTTTCAATCTTGTTTCCTTCAAGCCAGGCTCACACTGCAGCGGGTAACGCCCAGATCTGGTCCGGGCACTCCGTCGCTCCGATCTTCCCTCGGATGGAAATCTAAACTCCTTAACATGGCTTACGGGGCCCTTCTTGTCGGGCCTCTGCCCACCCCTCCAGCTTTGTTTTTCAGCGCTCTAGCCCTAGGTTCCAGCCATACAGAATGGCTTTTTGAGTTCTTTAGATGCACCATCTCTCTCACCTCCAGTTAGTTATTCATTCTGCGGATAATTTTTAAGTGATTCTCTCCTCTGTGCCAAGAACTGCGAGGTGCTGGGATTCCAGTGGTTAACAAGATAGATTCCTGCCCTCATGGAACTTAACCCTTCTGTAGATGGACTTTAGAGGAATAACAAGGGAACCTATCTGAATCAGGTTGGTCTGGGAAGGCCTCTGAGAAGGTGACACTTACATCGAGGCCTATGAGATGAGACTAATCTAGGCGTTGAACAGAAAAGGAAGAACATTCCAGAGTGAATAGATTGTACAGCGGCCCTGAGGCCAAAAAGAGCCTGGCATCTTCATGTTCAAGAACCTAAGAAACGAACAGTGTTGCTGGAATATATTCAGAAAGAACAGTTGTATGAGATGAGTCTGGAGAGATTGGCAAAGATCAGACCACTTAGTATGTTAATGTAGCAACATAAGCCTGAGATAATGGTGGTTTGCATTAAGGTGGTGGCAGCTTAAGGTGGGGTTGGGCAGGGGGGAGGGAGAAGTGAATGATGGTTTTTAGATAAGGAAATAGAGCATTTACCTGCGGGTGTATTGTGGGACTTGAGGCAAACAGGAATAAAAGATGACTCCTAGGTTAACGCCTGAGTTACTGATGGAGAGTAGTGCCATTTATTGAAATGGAGAAAATTACAAGTAAAGAGGTTTGAGAGGAAACTAAGAATTCAGGTATTTTGCGTATTAAAACTTGAGATGTCTGTGAGACATCCAAATACTGTTGGCTCTCAGATAAGCAGTACAGATATGGAAGTCTGGAGCTTTCAAATATTGTGTACACCTTTGTGTCACTTCATTGGCAATTATACATTGCCTTAGCCAATGGATTATAAATTCCTTGAACACAAGCCTGTTTTTTCTGTCTGTCACCCTGTTCCCTTCCCTATGCCTAGAATAGTACTTTACCTATTGTGGACGAAAAGGGGCCACATGCTAACCTGGCTGCGTGGAAGCCTTGCAAACTCAGAGACCTAAAGTAACTACAAAGGATGGTCTGAAATTAAACCTTTTAAAATTAAAAAGCAGTTTATGATGGGTACTCATAGCCTAGGCTAGTATCTTCCCTGACAAAGGTCAGTCTTTACCTTAACTGAGTCTACTGTCTTTTTGCATCTACAGTAACATATAGTTGGAATGTCAAAGTAATTTTCATTTTTCCGGACCCCTCAAAGCACAGACACCACTCTGGGGAGACCACAGATCCCCTCGTTATTATTGAGTTAATAATTGTTGACTATTAACTATCCTGCACTCACCTAAGTAAAAAGAGTATGTGTCTTATCATTTTACTTTTTATCCAATTCCAGAGGTTTCCCCGCTTTGCTTTCTCCCACCTCTCTAATCTATCACCAGTGGATTTCATGTAACCCACTTACATCCGCTCTTTTGATGGTAATGTATAAAACAAGGTCCAAAACTGTCATTCTCTGGAGCATTATCTCAATCCATTGAGATTCTGCTTCCCAACAATTGTCAACACTTCGGCTCAAATAAACTCAGAAAAATTCTTCACAGGTTTGAATGCTTATGTTAACACTATCATAATTGCAGTGGACAAACTGTGTGTTATACTCACTAGGATTTTCCTGAATAATGTTTCGAAATATTATTCACCAATATTTCTCTTTAGGCAAGAGGTTTTGTCTCTTTGTTTTTTGTTTATTTAATTTTCCATCTCCTGCCTGCCTCTCTCTTCCCATTCTAGAGTTTTCATATGAGGTTAGTAAATCATTTCTCAGGGACATCTTATGACTTCCTTTAGAAAAATTAGACCAAGTATGTGCCCTTGAGGAAACCATTAGATAACACCTTAATTCCTATTTGTATTCCATGGTTAAGTGTTTATTCCATAAAACACTCTTATGTGATTTCTCCCCTCTGATCATTTTTGAAAATAGTTGTAAATATTATTTGTAAAGTTATCAGATCCCCTACTGTCTCAGGTATGACCCCAGTCCACCAACCTAACCCTAACCCATAGGACCCAGAGCTGATGTGACATGACTCCCAAGTCTTTCAGAAAAGGACCTAATTTCCACACTCACAGGACCCAGAGCTGATGTAGCTGGACCCCCTGCTATCTCAGGGGAAGACCCTTCCCCTCACTCACAAGAACCAGAGGTGATGTGACATGACCCCCAAGTCTCAGGAACAGACCTTTCCTCACACTCACAGGATACAGAGCTCATGTGACAGGACACACAACTTTTACAGGGTGAGACCCCTCCCAACACTCACAGGACCAAGAGCTATAGTGACTGGACTCCACTCTCATGTATGACCCTCTCCACACTTACAGAACTCAGGGCTAATGTCACAAGATCCCCTACCCTTTCAGGTTGGGCTCCTCCTCACACTCACAGGATCCAGAGATGACTCACAGGTCAGAGGACCCCATACTCTCAGGTGGCTCCACGTTCCACACTAAATAGACCCAGGATTGATGTGTAAGGATCCCCCAACTCTTTTTTTTTTTTAATAAGTCTTTATTGTTCAGATTATTACACTGGTTCCTCTTTTTCCCCCAATAACTCCCCTCCACCCAGTTCCCACCCCACCCTCTGCCCTTACCCCCCCCTCCACTGTCCTCATCCATAGGTGTACGATTTTTGTCCAGTCTCTTCCCCCACCCCCACAACCCTTTCCCCCCCCACAAGAATTGTCAGTCCACTCCCTTTCTGTGCCCCTGATTCTATTATATTCACCAGTTTACTCTGTTCATAAGATTTTTTTATTCACTTGATTTTTAGATTCACTTGTTGATAGATATGTAATTGTTCATAATTTTTATCTTTACCTTTTTTTCTTCTTCCTCTTCTTAAAGGATACCTTTCAGCATTTCATATAATACTGGTTTGGTGGTGATGAACTCCTTTAGCTTTTTCTTATCAGTGAAGCTCTTTATCTGACCTTCAATTCTGAATGATAGCTTTGCTGGATAAAGTAATCTTGGTTGTAGGTTCTTGGTATTCATCACTTTGAATATTTCTTGCCTCTCCCTTCTGGCCTGCATAGTTTCTGTTGAGAAATCAGCTGACAGTCATATGGGTACCCCCTTGTAGGTAACTGACTTTTTTTATCTTGCTGCTTTTAAGATTCTCTCATTGTCTTTTGCTCTTGGCATTTTAATTATGATGTGTCTTGGTGTGGTCCTCTTTGGATTCCTTTTGTTTGGGGTTCTCTGCGCTTCCTGGACTTGTAAGTCTATTCCTTTCACCAGGTAGGGGAAGTTTTCTGTCATTATTTCTTCAAATGGGTTTTCAATATCTTGCTCTCTCTCTTCTTCTGGCACCCCTATAAATCGGATGTTGGTTTGCTTGAAGTTGTCCCAGAGGCTCCTTACACTATCTTGATATTTTTGGATTCTTTTTGCTTTTTGCTTTTTGCTTTTCCGGTTGGGTATTTTTTGCTTCTTCATATTTCAAATCTTTGACTTGATTCTTGGGATCTTCTTGTCTGCTGTTGGATCTCTGTATATTATTCTTTATTTCAGTCAGTGTATGCTTAATTTCTAGTTGGTCCTTTTTCATATCCTCGAGGTCTCACTAAATTTATCAGCGGTTTCTAGAAATTCTTGAAAAACCTTATAACTGTGGTTTTTGAACTCTATATCCAATAGTTTGCTTTTCTTCATTTCTGTCATTTGTGATCTGTTTCTTTGTCTCCGCATTTTGGCTGCTTCCCTGTGTTGATAGAGTGGCTTTGTGTGCTAGGTGTCCTATAGGGTCCAGTGGCTCAGCCTCCCCAATTACCTGAGGTGGACACTCTTGGTGCACCCCTTTGTGGGCTGTGTGCACAGTCTTGTTGTAGTTAAGCCTTGATTGTTGTTGTTATCCCTGGGAGGAATTGACTTCCAGGCCAATTGGCTATGAGAATCAGCTGTGTCTACAGTGGGAGAACTTCTGTGCTGAAGACACCCTTATAGGGCAAGACTTGCTTCAGTGGGGCTTTGGTGCTCACTGAGTCTGCCCCCTGAGTGTGTCCCTTATGGATCTGAGGAGTTGTAATCTGGATGGGCCCACTCTGACCACTGGGTACACTGGCTCTTGGATCTCTAAGGAGGTGCTAATTTAGCCTCTGCCTGAGGCTACCCAGCAGGAGCTATGGAGGATCTTCAGATTCCTCTTCCTTGTTTGGGGTTTGGAGGTGCTCAGATGAGGCCCAGCTGTGAAGCAATGCAAGCTGCCGTGGGACCTTGAGCCTTCTTTTGGATATTCTGGTTATCTCTGACCCAGCTGCAGTTTTTTAGGTACTTGTAGATCTCAAAGGGCCAGCCCATTCATATGCAAAAGCCTCTGCTGGAAGCTTGGATGGGGCGGGGTCTCAGGGAATCAACAGGGCGGAGCAAACAGCTATGGCTGGTCCTCAGTCCTGCCCTAAGAGGCTCCCAGGATCCCCCAACTCTTGCATGAGGGAACTCACCCCACACTCACAGGACTCAGAGCTGACATGACAGGACTCCCTCCTCTCAGGTGGGACCCCTCCCAACACTCAGAATCCAGAGCTGATGTGTCAGGACCCTTCCTGCTCTCAGAGTGGAAGAGCTCCATACACTCAGGTGCACACTGCCAGGAAGTGCTCTTCTCTGCTATCATCTAGTGTACTTCTTGGGACTAGATGCTTATTCACTAAGCATCTGCTCTTATCATTTTGCAAGGACCCTATGAGTTCCTCAAGGCATCTTATATTATCCCTACCTCAGAATGTTGCATATGCACATAATAGTAGGTCCCAAAGCGTATGTGGTAGGACCCACTACTCTCTCAGGTGGGACTCCTTCCCATAGTAACAGGATCCAAAGCTCATGTGACAGGATCCACTATTCTCTCAGGTGGGACTTTTACCAAACTAACAAGACCAAGAGCTGGTTTGACAGGAACCACTATTGTCTCAGACAGGGACCTCTGTCCACAGTCACAGGATCCAGAACTGAGCTCATATTACAGGACTTTAAATAATTTTCCCAACATGAATATGACCCGGAGCTGATGTGAGTGGACCCTCTACTCTCAGAGTGGGTCCCCTTTCAAAACCGATGCATACTGCCAGCTAGTGTGATTTTAGGAATAACATCTGAGTTGAGGCCGCCAGTAAATATTCTTCTTTGCTGCCATCTAGTGTACATCTTGGGAATAGCACCTTTTACTAAGCCTCTGCTTTTACAATTTTGCAAGGACACTTTGAAGGTACCTTACATCATCCCTAGCTCAGAATGTCTTATATAACCAAGTTTCCTTTCTATCTCTGATCCTCTTATGCATTTGGAGTCTCTGACTCTCTTATGTATGTGAGGTTTTCATACATATATATGTCTTAAATTTGGTTATTTTCTGTTGCTAATTTGTCTCATATATATTTGATTAGATCAGGAAATAGAACCTTGAGGTTAGAGGGAAGTTTGTTCTTTTCCCACATAAGCAAATAATCAGACATTTAATAGTAGGTAAATTTTGAGAGTACATCAACATCACTGTTTCCTGAAATAAGGTTTAACAATTTAACTAAACTAACTTATTCTCAGGACTGAGTGATTATATCAGTGAACTATGGAACAATCTAGTAATTTAGCTTGTGGATGTAAAACTTTTATTTAAAGTTTCAAAGGTGGGAATGAAGAGGGCCAAAGTTTTGTGCCTGGAGTGTTGATTTTAAGCTGGTTGTTAGGAAACAAAAGTCTGAGAAAGAATCCATGGTTCTCATCTCATTTTTTCCTAAGATATTTAGTTAGAAAAATCTGGTTTAGGAAGAGAATGTTAGCATATCACCTTAGCTTTAGAAATTCAGGCTCCAAGCAGGAGTTTGTTGACCTCCTTACTTCCCCCGTCCCATGTACTATTGCATTGGAGGTTGCCTTAAAAAAAGTATCCTGCCACGTATGTTGCACTTTTTAAAAATTACCTGCTTATAGCCCGTTTCGCCTATAGTCTAAGACCCTGTTCCCCCATTTTCCAAAATGTCCTATATACTCAATATTACCTCATTGTTTTTGCTATTCATTTGCATGCAAACTCCCCTTAACATGTATTAAACTTTGAATTGCTTGTTAATTTGATTATTAGCCCAGCTGTTAGAACTTACAAAGTGTGAGGAAAATTTTTTTAAATATATTTTTATTGATTTCAGAGAGGAAAGGACAGGGAGAGAGAGATAGAAACATCAATGATGAGAGAGTATCATTGATCGGCTGCCTCCTGCATGCCCCCACACTGGGGATCGAACCCGAAACCTGGGTGTGTGCCCTTCACTGGAATTGAGCCTGGGACCCTTCAGTCCGAAGGTCAACGCTCTATCCACTGAGCCAAACCAGCTAGGGTAATCAAGTATTTTTTTTTTATCCACAGTACTGATGAACTGGCCATATGAAATTAATGGCAAAGACACTGCTAACTTCTGGAAACTGCTGCACCTGAAGGATCATGAACATCTGCCAGCAAAGGTAGGCATTATTTTATTCACTCTGTCCACCTTCCTGTTCTATTTCTGCAGTGTTTGGTAGAATTTAGAAGTGCTTTGAGTTATTTTCCTCTTTTCTGCATTTGTGAGGCTAGCTGCATGAACTTAGAGAGTCATGAGTTTTCTTTATTGAGTCATGAGTCTGTTTACATCATGAGGATCTGGTTCAGCCTCTGCGTCTGGCAGCAACTGGGTTCCATTGTCCGCCTCCAACTCTGGAGTCTGGCTATAAGGTCTTGGTTATGGATCTGGGTTCCATCCCCAGGGTCTGTCCATCACATACTTGGTGGAGCCAGAAAAAACCCCATCAGCTCCAGGTCTCTCCTCACGTGTTTCCCCAGGCACTCTTCTGCCCATCACATTGAGAAGACTAAAAAGGGATAATTCAAATGTAACCCTGATATTTTGGGGGCTAGCAATTGGAATCCATGCCATGTGGTCTGGTATCAAATCTTTTTAGCTATGTGTCTGGGGTCTGGAGTCTTTGGGTGTGGCTTTATGTCCTGGGTTCATAGGTTAAAAAACAAGGAGAAACCTGGAGGCAAATTTTCTCTCCTGGCTCCAGCCATGGTGTGAAGGGCCGAGAGTGTCTTGAGATTAATGGGCCAGGAGAGTCCTTAAGCTGAATTCTGTATCTTGGCTCTAGCCAGGTTTTCCAGGCAAAAAGGGCAAGACCTGGAGGCAAATAATTCATCCTGACACCAGCCCAGCATGTTGTTGGAGAAGACCCAAGAAAACCAAGTGATGTTTTAAAGAAATGGAGGGACACTGTTTAATTACGCCAACGGACTCAGGGAATAGCTTTCCAAATCTGATTACCGAAACAGGCAGGGGGCTTCTTTTTATATCTCCCTGTGGTCTTTTGTCCCGAAAATATGGATTATGCTTCCGGTCCTTTTCACGGGCCTTTCAAGAAGGCCCCCAAGTGTTTGGGGTCTCCAGGCCATACCTGATGGTTTGGCCTGGCACCAGCGTTAATAACCCTCCCACCAGGGCAGTGCACTGTTCACAGTTTTATGGCCTCTGTAGCAGGTTCTGCAAGACCAATTTCTGGGAAGGAGGTAATGACTTAATTATAGGTTATCAAGAATCTTGCTGGCATGGATTCCAATTGCTAGCCCCCAAAATATCAGGGGTACATTTGAATTAGCCCTTTTTAGCCTTCTCAATGTGATGGGCAGAAGAGTGCCTGGGGAAACAGGTGAGGAGAGACCTGGAGCTGATGGGGTTTTTTCTGGCTCCACCAAGTATGTGATGGACAGAGGGTGTCCTGAGGTCAAGGTTGAGGAGGGACCTGGAGTCAAATTCTTCATCTCAGATTTAGCCTAGCCTGTGATGGACAGTAGGCCTGGCTGCTTGGGGAAAGGGATGAGAAGAGACCTAAATGCATTGCTCCATCCACTTCCAGCCAACCTGTGAGAGGTAGTGGGGGTGCCTGGGGTAAGGAGCAAGGTGAAACTTGGAGGCAATTTCTCCATCCATCTGAGGATCAGAGGGGATGCCTGTGGTAAGGGGTGCACTCAGCTGGCTAGAGTTCTGTAAACACTTTCTCTACTCTTTTCACATGAGCATTTTTTCTGGACCAGTTTCCTCTAGAACAGCGGTTCTCAACCTGTGGGTTGAGACCCTTTGGCGGTTGAACGACCCTTTCACAGGGGTCGCCTAAGACCATCCTGCATATCAGATATTTATATTACAATTCATAACAGTAGCAACATTACAATTATGAAGTAGCAACGAATATAATTTTATGGTTGGGTCACAACATGGGGAACTGTATTTAAAGGGCCAGAAGGTTGAGAACCACTGCCCTAGAACATGTCCTCCAGGCCCAATTTAAGTGAGCACTTCACCTGAGACCATCTTTTGTGAGCACATCTTATGGACCACTTCGCTAAGAACATGTTCTTTAGCGCAAACTTAAGTGAGAACTTCCAGTGTGGCTACATTTTTGTGAGCACAGCTTCCAGGCTGGTCTCCCGGGGACACATCCTCCAGGCTCAAATTGAGCACCTCCTGTGGGACCACTTTTTGTGAGCACTGCCTCTGGACCAAATTTGGGAGTGCACTACTTCCCATCCCAGTTTACCTGAGTGCAGAGCAAAAGGAACACATGAATCATCCTGCTGCCACTTGCAGACATTTGGTTGCTTCTGTTCTGAGAGAACTTGCTTTTCCTCAGTATCTATCCCAGGAGGTACCACCCTGGGAGGAAAAGGTGAAGGGATGTCTCCTGTGCAAGGACTGCTCAGGGGGCAGGGGCGGTCTTCAGAGGTTCTAGCAAACTTTGGTGGAAGGGATTGCTGTGGGAAATTGCTGTGTGTGGGGTATTTTTGTTTGTTTGTTTTCAGTTAATTTTTGGTGGCTTCACAGCACTGTGTGAGGTCAGGGCTGGTCCTCTAAGGGTCATGGAGAGACCTGAATGCAAATTCGCTATTCTAGGTGTAGCCAGTGTTTGAGGAGCAGAGGGGTCCCTGGGTGAGGGGTGCAATTCAGCCAGCTGGTGTGTGGTGCTGTGCGCACTTTGTCCTGGCTGGTTTCTCCTGAGCATTTCCTCCAGACTGGTTTCGGGGCACAGGTCCTTATTGCCCAGTTTAAGTGAGCAATTATGAGCACTTCTTCCTGAAGGGTTCCCTGGGGACTTTTTTTCCTTTTGGCCCAATTTAAATGAGCACTTTCTGTGCGGCCACTTTTCGGGGGAACGCATGCTATGGACTGGAACCAGGAATCAGGGTACTGGTTCCTGGCTCCCTGGTCTGGTCCACTATTTATTTATTTGAATCAACATTTGTCCTTTAGCAATGCATACAGGCAGATCAAAGGTAAAGTTTGGTAAACAGTATAAGGATTATCAGGTTAGGAAATTGCCTTGAGCCATTGAGCCCACAGCAGGGCAATATTATGCTGATTTTCAGCCCTGCTGAATATCAAAGTCCATTGGCCTTCCAGTGGGTCTTTTTGCATTCATATGCTAACTACTGTTGGTTTTAGCCTCTGGCAATAAGGACCCTTTGGTTAAAGAAAACAAAGAAGTATCCACACATTGTCATGGACATAGGGGGTGAGAAACAAAATTTATTTTTTGGTTCTTCAGAATTTAAGGTTTATTTATTTATTTATTTATTTAATCCTGACCTGGAGATAGGCTTATTGATTTGCTTATTGATTTTAGAGAAAGAGGAAGGGGAGAGAGAGAGACATCATGTGAGAGAGAAACATCAATCAGTTGCCTTCTGAACTCGAAACCTAGATATGTGCCCCTACCAGGAATCAAACCTGCAAACTTTTTGGTGTATGGGAGGATGCTCCAACCAACTGAGCCACCCAGCCAGGGAAAAGGTTTAAATACTGTTTGGAGGTGAAGTTCCAGATATTTACCAGTTACTCATTTATTTGAATCATCAGGTTTTTTCAGGGAGGTTTCTAGATAGAAAAGTGGACAGAGATTATTTCTCTTTGAAGACTAAAGTTATTAAACACTCTGGCCAACAGGCCAAAAAGGACAACAGAAAAAAACCCCAAATGATTTTCACAGTAAGGAAGGGGTCAGATATCTGGACTCAACATAAAAACCCATATTGTTGCAGGGAGGTGAAGAGTGTGTGGCTGATGCTGATACCCTCTCCTAGGCAGTCACCCTGACACCATAGAGGGACCGTGCAATTCAGAGCCCAAACCAAGAGCCATTTAAAGTGGTAGTAGGAGAGAAGGGGACTATTAGGAATTAAATTAGGAAAGAGGCATAAATTGGGATTGTCCTGGCCAGACTGGAGTACAAACCCTAGAAATGTGGGGCACATTGGTGTCCCCTGCTGCTATAGCACTTCCTGTGGTGCACACACCTTTGTACCCAGTGT
>NW_005871284.1:1553810-1600655 GCF_000147115.1 Myotis lucifugus | reverse complement strand
CCTGATTTCAGAGCAATGCCCTACAAGTAGCAAAAGTCCTGAGTATCATGACCCTTTAATTTGTGGGGAATCCAAAGTGCTATTTGAACTTGAGTAAGCCCTGTGATAAACTGGAACTAATTCCTGGGCCCAGGGTGAAAAATATGTGTCTTAGCCCTGGCCGGTATGGCTTGGTCGTCCTGTACACCAAAAGGTCACCGGTTGGATTCCTGGATGGGGCACATACCCAGGTTGCAGATTCGGTCCCCAATGGGGGAGGGTAGAGAAGGCAACCCATGGATGTTTCTCTCAGATCTCTGTTTCTCTTTCCCTCCCTCTCCCTTACCCTCTCTACAATCAATAAAAATAAATAAATATATGTCTTATAATGAGTAGTTAAGAGCCATAGGGCCATTTTATTAACATAAAACAGGATCTAACTATTACAAATATGGATACATCAGCGTTGGAATTAATGACTGACCATGTGAAAAAGGGGTTACATTAATGATATAATTACATATGATAATGCAATTAGTTAATAACTCCATTTCTTCCTAAGGCATGCACTGGTTTTCTGATAATTAATTTGTTTCAAAATAATCTGAGGCTTTTTCAGTTTCACATGTGGGCCAGATGAGTTGGTGCTCTGTTAAGTTTTACGTTTTTCCTGACAGCCCAGAGAGCTAAGAAACTTCAAAGCTGTGTGACCATAAATTAATATTTATGTACTGGGCATTCATTAAACTGTGGAAGGAAGACATTTCTAAATGCAGTGTTTATTATTTTAAGTCTTTTTGTTAACGATATTGTAGAAAATTCAGGCATGTGAACATATTTGGCAGTTTAAATGAAAGATAGACAAAATGACAAATTATAATTAAAAATAAAGCCATAGCCTTAGCCGGTTTGGCTCAGTGGATAGAGCTTCGGCCTGTGGACTGAAAGGTCCCAGGTTTGATTCCAGTCTAGGGCACATGCCCAGGTTTCGGGCTCGATCCCCAGTAGGGGGCGTGCAGGAGGCAGCAGATCAATGATTCTCACTCATCATTGATGTTTCTATCTCTCTCTCCCTCTCCCTTCCTCCCTGAAATCAATAAAAAAATATATATTAAAAAAATAAAATAAAGCCATAAACAATAGAAGAGATTTAAGACAATTAGGCTTACTTAATTAAGTTGAATTGCCATTCCTTTCTTGCTCAAAGTCAGAAAAAAAATACCAAGTTTCAGCATTTTAGGAAGAGGAACAAGCTTTTTCTTTTATCAAAATTCATCAGACCCGAGACTGTCCAAGTTGCTCAGTTGGTTAGGGCATCATCCCCATACACCAAGATTGCGGGTTCTATCCAGTCAGAACACAAACAAGAATCAGCCAATGAATGCATAAATAAGTGGAACAACAAATTGATGTTTCTCTCTCTCCCTTCTTCTCTCTCTGAAATCAATAAGTAAAAGTCATCAGACCTGGGAGTTGGTAGAGAGGGTCAAAAGCTACAGACCAGCATGGAAAGATAGCTTATTCTCCAAAGCAATGAGTGGCTGCCTATCCTTTGGAACTTTCTCTACCCCTGTTTCTGTGAATTTTGCTAAGTAAATGGGAATTTATTCCCCCAGATGGTAAAAGGATTTCCTGATGGTAATGGAACAAAGTTACATTAAAAGTACAAGTAGGTATAAGAAATTGAGGATTAATTGATTACTTTTTTCATAAAGTAACAAAATTAGCGAATGATTATAATAGAATAAAGCTCTACTAGATTTAATTGTATACCTTGCTCTTTAGAGATTTATTTAATTGGAAATTCTTTTCCTCTGGTTCAGGATCAGCTTCTTTTTCTCTTAGTGCTTTTATTCTGTACCACAGAATGTACCACATTCTGTTCTTTAGGGGAAGTAATGTAGATGTATTTCCTCAGTACACTGGCATTATTCTCTGATGCTCAGTGAAAGCACTTGTCTTTCATCCTTTGAGCCTCCCTTTCTCCCAATTGATTTGTGACTGATAATAAGTTGATAGTTGAAACAAGATAAAGGGGTTTTTAAACCAAGAATTCAGGTGCCCCATACATTAGCCTTGTTCTGCTGCAGCCCCCTGTGCACCTGCTCCACTCTCTCACCACACCACCCCTACTTAGCCTCCACCAGAATATGGTTTGCTGACTATGATGGAGCTGAAATAAATGTATTACTATATTACCAACCTCCCTAATAAAATAAAAAAGAAAGATAAATTTCAAGAAATACCACATATGAAATTGTTAAGTCTATCATTGTGCTTGCCTAACTTTAGTATTTACTCATTCCCAATGCTTCATTCATTTATGCATCAAACCTGGATTCACTATAGTGCAAGTCAAGCAGGAGAGAGAGAGAGACAAAGCAAACTAGATGACAAGTATCATAAAGGAAACACTATGGAAACAGCAAAGAATAACTAACAATAACTATCTAAAAGGATATTATTACATTTTTGTCCACCAGACAATGAATGGGAAGTTTTTTTGCAATTTTCTGGGGTTTACAAGGTAAAACATAAATATTTGATAACCTTTTTCATTTCAATTCTCAAATTTGTTATAATTTTCTAGACATACTTATTTTATCCACTAGAGTGCAGTAAATCCTTAAAGACAGTTTAACCAACCTTCCTTTTAAAAATATAGCAATTAGTTCTTATACATTTAACTTAGAAATTAATTCCCAAATATTTCTGCTTGTATGTTTTTCATTTATTGGTAAGTTGTCTGCCCAGTTAGACAGTGAACATTTTAGGACAGGAAGTGTCTTATTTCTTTAAATTTCCCCACAACACTTGGCACAGTGTCCTAGTCATCATACAGGTTTAATCCATTTCCTAAAATTTGAATTTGATAATAATTTTGTGAAGAATATGATTTGATGCATGCCAATATAGTTTTGGTACAATGTAAAGTTTTATTTTAGAACTCTAAATAAAATCATCTCTGCTCATATGACCACAATTAAAGAAAATAAATCCAAAATGAGGATAAAATGTAAGCAATGGTTAAAATAAGTCTTAATTAAGGCACCATATATGAAACTATTCTGTGAACTGTAATGTATATAGACATATAAAATTATTCTGTGATTTGGTAAAATGGTGTTTTATGTCGAATGGTATTTGTTGGAACTGGCTCAAGAAGAGGAAAACTGAAAATCAGGAAAAAATTTAATAACTAAAGATCAGATTGACAAATTTTGAGCTAGGCATGGGAATATAAAAAGATGGTCCTTGCTCTGGTTCCTGAAAAACACATATTAAACAAGTTTTTGCTGTGGCTCAGTCGGTAGGAGTGTCCTCCCATACACTGAAAGGTCTTGGGTTTGATTCCCAGTCAAGGCACATGCCTAGGTTGTGGCTTCAATCCCCAGCCCCAGTTGGAGCTCATGGGAGAGGAAACGGATTGAAGTTTCTCTCTCTCCCTGTCTCTGTCTCTGTGTGTGTGTGTCTCTCTCCCCTTCTCCCACCTTCCCCATCCCCTCTCTCTAAAAACCAATGAAAATGTCCTTGGGTGAGGATTTAAAAAAAGAAGAAAAAAACGTTTAAAAAGCACGCAAACAAATTTACTATAAGTTGGTAAGTGGTAAATTAAAAAGTAGGATTAACCCTAGCTGGTTTGACTCAGTGGATAGAGTGTCGGCCTGTGTATTGAAGGGTCCTAGGTTCAATTTAAGTCAAGGGCACATGCCCGGGTTGTGGGCTCAGTCCCCAGTACGGGGTGTGCAGGAGGCAGCTGATCAATGATTCTCTCTCATCATTGATGTTTCTTTTTTTTTTTTTTTAAATATATTTTATTGATTTTTTACAGAGAGGAAGGGAGAGAGATAGAGAGTTAGAAACATCGATGAGAGAGAAACATCGACCAGCTGCCTCCTGCACATCTCCTACTGGGGATGTGCCCGCAACCCAGGTACATGCCCTTGACCGGAATCGAACCTGGGACCTTTCAGTCCGCAGGCCGACGCTCTATCCACTGAGCCAAACCGGTTTCGGCCATCATTGATGTTTCTATCTCTCTCTCCCTCTCCCTTCTTCTCTGAAATCAATAAAATATTTTTTAAATAAATAAAGTAGGATTACTAAACCTGGGAAAGCTTCCAGGAGAAGAAGAGCCCTGAAAAGAATTTTAAAGAAGAATAAGCCTTAGTAAGGAGAGTGAAAGAACATTTTGGACAGAGGAAGGAGTCGGGGCAGGGGCAGGGGGAGAGGGGGGAAGAACACACACACAAAGAAATGTGAAACATTGCAGTAGGGGAGTGTTTGAAGGTGGGGAAGGGAATAAGGAACACAACTCATAGTACTATTTTGTGTTCTCTAGCATAAATTACTAGCATATAAAGAACAAGGAAGAGAGACTCGAGAGATTACATTGGGGAGAATAAACCAAATAGAAGAGAGGAAAAAAACATGTAAGACTATAGAAGTACAGTAGTATAAGATGTGGGAAAAAAGAAAAGTCATTCTTTTTGTTAATAAAGAAAGGCTTTGAAGAGAGCTTTCAATGAAAAGGAGGAAAATCCTATTATATGACATATAAAAGTTTCTTAAATTGCATGGTTCTGCTTATAGTTTTTTTTATGTATTCACTGAATATTTATAGTGAATTCACTGTGTGCTAAGCACTGGGGATACAGTAGAGCACAGGATAGACCAGGTCCCTGTCTTTATGAAACTTTCAGACTAGCAGGGGAAGAACAAACCAAAATAAGTAAACAATGCATATGTAGAATAGATGCATTCTCATGGTTGCTTATGTCACGAGCATGATTGGCACCATGAAGAAATAAGATAGGTGATACATGTCACAGAAACTAAGAGGTGTACTTGAGATAAAGTGGGGCTCTCTAAAGGGGTTAACATTAGAGCTAAAGATTGAAGGATGAGGATGAACCAGCTATTTGAAGAACTAAGGGAAGAAAATTTTAGGCACAGAGAAATGTAAGCACAAAAGCCTGAGAAGAGAAACCATTTGGTGTAGTTGAGCAGAAAGAAGGCTAGTGTGGCTTGAAGTGCAGTGGTCAAGGTGAAGTCAAGGAGATGGAGCTAAGTGATCTAGGGCCTCATAGGCCATTGTAAGGAATTGAGGCCTCATTCTAAATAGAAGGATTTTAAACAGGTAAGAGATGACATTTTCAGGAGGGAGCTTTGCTCTATGTTATGTCTCATAGCTTACAGGTAGGTGTGCCATTGTGTTACACCCTATACCCTAAACTGAATTTTA
Source organism: Myotis lucifugus (assembly GCF_000147115.1). NCBI lineage: Eukaryota > Metazoa > Chordata > Mammalia > Chiroptera > Vespertilionidae > Myotis > Myotis lucifugus. The sequence continues at coordinate 1,595,431 of NW_005871284.1, read as the reverse complement.
GAGGAGAGGTAGAAGGCAGATGTTTTTTTGTGACCCTTCTTTTTGCCTTCCCCTTGATCCGATATCACCTTCTCTACCTTGTCCTTAGAGATTGCCATGTGGCCTAAAATAAAAACCAAATCTAGGAGTACAAATGTGCTTTTGGTAGGACCTTACTAGTCTTATATTTAAGGACCCCAAAGTAAGGATAACAACAAAGAATTAGGCAATATCAGCCTTTTTTTCTGCTCCCTTTAATAAGGCAGCTCAGTGAGTTATATAAATCTACTAGAGGCCCGATGCACAAAATTCGTGCAAGAGTAGGCCTTCCCCTGGCTGCTGGCACAGGCTTCCCTCGCAGCCCCAGCTTTGTTTGGAAGGACATCCGAGAGGACGTCCAGTCTAATTAGCATATTACACTTTTATTATTATAGATTTATCTTTCATCTTTTCAAGTTTCTTACTGCCTTAGGTGGCAAGATTTTATTTTCATAGAAATGTCATTTTGATTATGGGCAAGATTAGTATCACTTTAAGATCTCCCTTCATCATCACCACATTTCTAAATTTCTGATTATCCCTTGAAGAGTTATGCCTAAAAGTTTTATTATGATTTTTAACTGTGACTTTCACTTTGTCAAAGTTTGTGGTTGCCAGTCTCAGAAACAGTTCCACCCATACTCAGAAATTGAAAGCTTTTGCCATGTGTTTACAAATGAAAATTTATTGATACAGCTTTATTTTGAACATATGCAGAGACATTTATTTTATACTGTAATTAAGCTAATCAGTTTTAAATGTTGGTAAACAAACCAACATTTGAAATTTTTAAGAGTATAAAAGAGTAGAATGTTGTTATTTTATTTTTTTACTAGAGGCTTAGTGCATGGATTCGTGCACCAGTGGCATCTCTTGGCCTGGCCTGCAGGGATCGGGCCAAAACCAGCTCTCCAACATCCCCCAAGGAGTCCCAGATTGCCAGAGGGTGCAGGCCAGGCCGAGGGACCCCACCAGTGCACAATTGGGGCCGGGGAGGGACTGTGGAAGGGCTCCAGGACATGTCCAGCCCATCTCGCCCAGTCCCGATTGGCCTGACCCCAGCAGCAAGCTAACCTACTGGTTGGAGTGTCTGCCCCCTAGTGGTTAGTGTGCATCATAATGACTGGTCGAATGGTCAAACGAATGATCAGACTTTAGCATATTAGGCTTTTATGATATAGGATTTCTTAAATATGCTTTATTCAAGTATCTTAAAGCACTTTGAACTCTCATTTCACCATATAACATTTTGCTTTTTCTGCTTGCAAAATATGAATTTTCTTTCTCTTTAAGCTGTGTAAAAATGTACACACTGAGATCCAAATAGAGTTCTATATAGCTTTTCTTATAAAGATGTGAAAAAAGCTAAATGACTTTTCCTGAATTATTGAGAATGAAATATTTACTCAGAAAAAGAATGTTTGTTTGAACTATTCTGATTTAAATTTTATTTTCTTTCTATTAATACTTTTAAATAAGCATGAAAAGAAAATTAGTTTTTCAGTACATTGACATTTACTAGAAAAGACATCTCTTGGCTTTGCAGTGGAGGTTAAGAGGTTTTCTTCAGAAATGCATTATGCACCTACAATTAAAGATTTGCCACTCACCCCAGTGACTATTTTGTTTTTCAGGCCACAACGTGAATACATGAATAGAAGAAGAAAATTTCTTCTTGCCTCAGTTCTTGCTCTCCAAAATTCAAGTTTTATATATCCTTCATGTCAAAAGTGCTTCTCTCGGATAATCTTAGTCTCCAAAAGGTAAAAGTAAAGTCTGTAAACACAAGAGAGGAAATACAAGTCAGTTGCAAGCTGCTGCAGGAAACAGAAATTCCCCACTTTCATTTCTCCACTAAAGATTTCATTTCCACCTAAAGATTTTTTTTGAATTCCAAATCCTTAGTGATAAAAACTATAGTAGGTACTTTGTATTTAATAAGGTTAACTTTCTTCTTTGTTTTAACCTCGAAGATTTAGAGCAGTGGTGGTTTTCAAATTACATTCTGTAGAGCTTTAAGGGTTCATGCTTCTAGACTGGGAGATGGGGACTAGAGAAGGAATAATAGATGGTGCTAACAAGTAGGATGGGCTCTGGCCCCCACTTTCATTTCAGCAAGACTTCCATTCTCATCCTTCTGTTAGGGTTCCAAGATTTCATTTGAAAAGGTTCCATGATGTATATAAAGATGCAGGCACATAGATGTACAGATATAAAAAAATATATGTATGGGAAGTTTTTGATCATTCATATAAAATTATCATATATACACACACACACACACACACACGTATGTGAATATGATACTCTTTTTATATGAAGGACCATATTAACTTTATTTGTGTATGTGTATGTGTGCGCTCTTCCAAAAATTATGAGTAAGGGGGCGGGGGGGGTACTTACTTATCCATATAAGCTATTCACCTAACCCAAACAGATGTGAATTGCCCTTCTAAGTTACTTAATGGGACCCATAGTTTCTTTAGTCTAGAAATCTTTCTCTGATACTAAGAACTTTCTTTTCCTGTCTTAAAATGTGAATTGTAGCTCAGACACTATCTATCCTCTCTCCTATCCCTTCCCACCCCACTGCTCAGCCACCCAAAAAGTTTTTATTTATTTAAACAAGTCAAATTGAATTTCACACATATTGATCATAGTTTTCTCCTATTGGAAGGAAGTGGTATGTAAAGCCTTAAAGTACTTTTTTTTTTCAATTACAGTTCACATTCAGTATTATTTTGTATTAGTTTTAGAGTTTCAGGTGTATAGCATAGTAGTTAGATAATCATATACCTTACAAAGTGTTTCCCCTTATATTTCTAGTACCCATCTGGCACCATACTGAGTTATTACAATATTATTGACTATTTGCTGTACTTTACATCCCTGTGACTATTCTGTAACTGCCAATTTGTACTACTTAATTTTTCATCTTTTTTACCCAAACCCCATTTCCCTCTGGCTACCATCAGTCTGTTTTTTTGTATCTATAAGCCTGTTTCTGTTTTCTTTGCTCATTTATATTGTTCTTAAGGTTCCCACATGTAAGTGAAATCCTATGGAATTTGTCTTTCTCTCACTGACTTATTTCACTTAGCATAATAGCCTCTAGGTCCATCCATGCTGTCACAAATGGTAAGGTTTCATTCTTTTTTATGGCTGAGTAGTATCCTATACAATAAAAGCCTAATATGCTAAGTGTCCAGTCATCCAGTTGGCCATTCAACCAGTCAAAGCATAATATGCTAATGATATGCTAAGGCTGCTCAACTGCTCGCTATGATGTGCACGGACCACAACGGGGCAGACGCTCTGACCAGTAGGTTAGGTTGCTGCTGGGGTCTGGCCAATCGGGACTGAGTGAGATGGGCCAGACACGCCCTGCAGCCTTCCTGTGGTCCCTCCCCAGCTGGCCAACCTCCCACATTCCTCTCTGCTCGGGATCATGCACCCTTGGGGTCCCTCAGCCTGGCCTGTGCCCTTTCGCAATCTGGGACCCCTCTGGGAATGTTGGAGAGCCGGTTTCAGCCCGTCGGCAAACTACTGGTCACTATGACGTGCACTGACCATGGGGCAGATGCTCAATGCAGGAGCTGCCCCCTGGTGGTCAGTGCGCTCCCACAGGGGGAGTGCCGCTCAACCAGAAGCCGGGGCAGCTTGTTAAAAATGCAGGCTTTGGGGCCTTGACCCAGACTTAGATTCCAAGTGATTTGTATACATATTAAAGTTCAAGCTCTGATGTGTATTACTCCACACTAACATTTATTTGTTTCAATCCAGCCTTATTCCCAAAGGATTAAAGGAAATCATATACATAAATATCTACATATACAGGGCATCCCAAAAAAATGTATATGGGATGTCTGTAGATTCTATTACATTTTTAAAATGAAATGAAATGTAAACACTGGCTTTATAATTATATTTTTTTGTGTATACATATTTTGGGGGCACCCTGTATAAAGCTATATATAATTTAGTGTTTATATGCATTCATATTAATAAACTTAGTTTTTTGTTTTGTTTTAAATAATTTTTTATTGTTGAAAGTATTACATGTCCCCATTCTTCCCCCATTGACTCCCTCCAGGACACCCCCACCCCCCACCACCACAGGCCTTTAGCACCCTATTGTCTCTGTCCATGGGTTATATATATGCATTCAAGATCTTTGGTTGATTACCTCCCTCCCACCCACTCACCCTCCCCCGCCTGCCCTCTGAGATTCCACACTCTGTTCCATGCTCTGGATCCACACTGTTCATCACTTTATTTTGTTACTTACATTCCACATATAAGTGCGATTGTGTGATACTTGTCTTTCTTTGATTGACTTATTTCACTTAGCATGATACCCTCCAGGTCCCTCCATGCTGTCTCAAAGGGTAAGAGATTCTTCTTTTTTGCTGCTGCATAGTATTCCATGGTATAAATGTACTACAGCTTTTTTATCCACTCATCTACTGATGGGCACTTGGGCTGTTTCCAGATCTTAGCTATTGTAAATTGTGCTGCTATGAACATAGGGGTGCATACAACTTTTCTGACTGTTGCTTCGGGTTTCTTAGGATATATTACTAGAAGTGGGATCACTGGGTCAAATGGCAGTTCCATATTTAATTTTTTGAGGAAACTCCCTACTGTTTTCCATAATGGTTGCACCAGTCTGCATTCCCACCAGCAGTGTACTAGGGTTCCCTTTTCTCCACATCCTCGCCAGCACTTGTCATTTGTTAATAGTAGTCATTCTGACAGGTGTGAGATGGTACCTCATTGTGATTTTGATTTGCATCTCTTGGATGATCAGTGACTTTGAGCATTTTTCTTATGTTTCTTGGCCATCTGTATGTTCTCTTTGGAGAAGTGTCTATTTAGGTCCTTTGCCCATTTTTTTCATTGGATTGTTTGTCTTTGTTTTGTTAAGCTGTATGAGTTCCTTATATATTTTGGATATTAACCCTTTATCAGATGTATCATTGCCAAATATGAGTAAACCTAGTTTTTGTTAGGCTATCATTGATACTGTACTTGAAAGATAGTTCATTACTAACCATATTGTTCTTATAGTTATCATAAGGCATCATGCAAGAAAAATCTCCAGGATAGAAATCCAAAGCCTTGGATCTGGGTCATAAAATTCACTAACTTTGTCTGTCACCTTGGGCAAAAATTCACCCCAGTTTTCCCTTACATAAATGGGAATAAATGGCCTTGTTTACATATCAGAATGAAAGAATGTATGTTGCAAACATTTATGAACTGCAAAATGCTGATGCCTATTAAGATTTGCTAAGAATATTACATTTGCCCTAACCGGTTTGGCTCAGTGGATAGAGCGTTGGCCTGCGGACTCAAGGGTCTCAGGTTCAATTCCGGTCAAGGGCATGTACCTTGGTTGCGGACACATCCCCAGTAGGGAGTGTGCAGGAGGCAGCTGATTGATGTTTCTCTCATCGATGTTTCTAACTCTCTATCCCTCTCCTTTTCTCTCTGTAAAAAATCAATAAAATATATTTTTTAAAAAATATTACATTAGACTTGAATGCATTATTAATATATAATTTTTAAAGAAGGTATATTTATAGCCAAATTACAACACAACTCCAGCAGATTTGGGTAGGATTACACGAATGGAATGGCACAGATCCATCCTCAGTGTAGCAAAAAATAATAATTATCACAAATCTAATACTGAATCAGTAACTTCTTATATAAAGGATTAACCTTTGTTCAAAATAGTCACCTTGGTCCTGTGGAGTTTAGGCTCCCCTGGTGGCTATATGGCAGCAATCAAATATTTACACTTTATTTTCTATTTGCATTTTCTATTTGCTTTTTTAAGCTAGATCAGTAATTTTCAACTGGAGTGCCACAAGAATTTTTAAAACATGTAATGCCTGACTATTTAGTCAGGGGCACTCACCTCTTTTTCCTTAGATTGTCAAATAAAAAATGGCAACACCCAATACAACAATAGCCATCTTGTGTGGATGAATCAAAATTATACCTATTTTTTTGTCAGATTGGCAAAGTATATATTTTTTGATGTGCTGCAGAATTTTAGTAATTATTTTATGTGTGCCATGAAATAAAAAAGGTTGATAATCGCTAAGCAACAAAAGAACAAAAACAACAGTTATCCATTACCAAAAGATGTTTTCATTTGTCAGTTTGCTAAATTAAGAATGTAAGTTGTAAGACATTATTGCAAACAATTAAAAAGGAGGGAAACATTTCATAGAAGTGACAATATCATTACAATATTTAATATAATTATTAGAAAGAAGCAGACTAACTTATTAATTGGCAATAGATGTTTTCTTTACTTTATTTTCTTCTGTTTTGTCTCCTTTTATCCTTCTTCAACCCTGAATTTTACTGATGAGGAAATCACAGTTTAAGGGATTTAGTAAAATATCCCAAGACCAGACATTTAGTACATGACAGTAAAGTTACACTTAATACAGTTTTTTTTTTTCACCAGAAAGACGTTGGTCATAATTACACATTGCCTTAGAAACAAGTTAAATACAATGTTTTGTACCTCTTTGTAATCTGATAAATTCTTAGCATATCACAGAGAATTAAAAAAGTAAGTTATTTTTATAATGGTGAGAAAAATGTAACTGGGTTCTCTATGTATACATTTTTATTAATTGTTTCAAGATGATTAATTATTTTTTAATAGAAGATAGACAATAGTTTTCAGGTCTTCTGTTGGTGTGGTGTTTACTTCATTATTTAGTTTTCACATACCCCCAACCCCAGACTATAATGTGTCTCACTTTGTTCATGATGATTTAGCTACCCAATAAGAACATCTCTCTCACCGCCCCCCTAAACCCTCCAAACACACACACACATTCCCTTCACTTTTCTGTCAGTTCGGTGCTACTTAATTTAAATCAGTGAAAGCAGCTGTTATGAGTAAAGAAATTTAAAAGAGATTAATTTGAAATAGTTTAAGACGAATGTAAGTTGTATAGAAACATTTGTACACAAAACATTATTTTTAATTTTTACTTTTCCAGATTTTTTTTCACTATATGAAAAAAAAATTAGTGAACATTTCTATACTTTTTTCTTCCACTTTTCCAGGTCTAATTGTCCAAAATGTGGTTCTACTGGTGAAGCTGAAAATGCCAGTTACAGATACAGACTTTCCATTAAAGTTGCAGAATCAAATAAATTATTTGGCATTACTGTTTTTGGAAGCTGTTTAGACGCATTTTTTGGTCTTACTGCCACTGATTTGCATAGGTAAGATTATTTAAATCATTCCTTTTCCTATTAATATATTAATAGAATTTTAAAATAATGTGTTTTTAAGGTAATAAACATTTAGTAAAATAGATGACCTCATTGACTACTCAACCTCAGATCATCAGTTTCTTTAAATGATCATCAAGAAATAGATGTTTATTTCCTGAATATCCTATCTAATAATAGATAAACATGGTAATTGACCATACCTCCGCTACGCTTCCCATTGGCTAGTCAGCAGGATATGCAAATTAACTGCCAACAAAGATGGTGGCCGGCAGCCACGCAGCTGAAGCCAACATGAGGCTTGCTTGCTCCAGTGATGGAGGAAGCCAAGGTTCCCCGCCTGCCGCGGCCCAGCTCTGAACTCCGAAAGCAACAATGTTTCAATTATAGAAGCTAAACAAACCCCAGATACCTGCTTTCAGCTGGCTGCGGCCTCAGAGCTTAAAGCGCCAGTGATGGCAACAGAGTTTCAATTATAGAAGCTAAACAAACCCAGATACCTGCTTTCAGCCAGCCGCAGCCTCAGAGCTGGAGCCAGGCCTCAGAGCTGGAGCCGGCTCTCAGCTCCAGTGACAGCTATAGAAGGTAAATAAATCCCAGAATAAAAAAAAAAAAAAAAAGAGTCTGGCACTTCAGTCGCCCGGCAGCCTGAGAACGGCCCTCAGCCCCTCACCCAGACTGGCCAGGCACCCCAGTGGGGACCCCCACCCTGAAGGGGGTGTGACCAGCTGCAAACAGCCATCAGCCCATCATCCAGGCTGGCCAGGCACCCAAGTGGGACCCCCACCTTGATCCGGATCACCCTTCAGGGCAAACCAGCTGGCCCCCACCCGTGCACCAGGCCTCTATCCTATACAGTAAAAGGGTAATATGCAAACTGACCCTACAGCAGAAAGACTGGGAATGACTGGTCACTATGACACACACTGACCACCAGGGACCACCAGGGGGCAGACGCTCAATGCTGGTCAGTGCACTCTCACAGAGGGGAGCTCTGCTCAGCCACAAGCCAGGCTGATGGCTGCCAGTACAGCAGTGGTGGTGGGAGCCTCTCCTGCCTCCTCAGCATGTCTGACTGCAGCTTAGGTCTGCTTCCCGCTGGCAAATGGACATCCCCCGAGGGCTGCCGGGCTGCCAGAGGTATGTCTGATTGCCATCTTAGGCCCAATCCCCCGGGGAGCAGGCCTAAGCCAGCAAGTGGTCACCCCCGAGGGGTCCCAGACTGCGAGAGGGCACAGGCCGGGCTGAGGGACCCCCTCCCCCCGAGTGCACAAATTTTTGTGCACTGGGCCTCTAATATAGTGATAATATTAAACCAAGCTCCTTTTATCCAGGCCAACTAAGCTGTGATTAGAATACTAAATTACAAAACTCTAATCCAAGTTAGAGGACATAGAATAAGAAAGTAAAATTGTTTCTTTTTTTAAAAATATATTTTACTGATTTTTTTACAGAGAGGAGGGAGAGGAATAGAGTTAGAAACATCAATGAGAGAGAAACATCAATCAACTACCTCCCTGCACAACCCCCACTGGGGATGTGGCCGAAACCAAAGTACATGCCTTTGACCAGAATCAAACCTGGGACCCTTCAGTCTGCAGGCTGATGCTCTATCCACTGAGCCAGACCCGTTAGGGCAGTAAAATTGTTACAAACTGAGGGATTATACAGGTTGATATTTACATTCAAGTGGCCAACATCTCTTGAGGCAGAAGAAGCCATTTGTGGGAATATTTGCATATTAGAAGTTGAAATTTTGTTATTTCTCTCATTACAACTTTACCTGCATAGTTTGACCTTTTATGATGTTGTCCTGAAATGCAAGGATATATTTAAGCAGTCTTCTACCCTCCTCCCCTAATTCCTAACAGAAGAAATGTCTGTCTGTCTCCTTATTGTTGAGAACAGACTCATTTGAAGAAAGGGACAGCAGAGGGACCGTAGGATCGCCAGGGAAGAGGAAAGACTCCCCTCTGCTTTGATGAGGACTAGAGATCCCACTACTACTTCCACTGCTGCTTCTAGAATAATTGCTGGGCCTGATTCCTAGGCAGGCATCTATTTTATTCACATTTGATCAATTGTTTTTGTCTTCCTAGCTGTGGGAAACTAGAGGGAACAAAATGCCTAGCTTTTAAAGTCACTTTTTTAAAAAAAAATTCAGAGAAGAAGGGAGAGAGAGAAAAACATCAATGATGAGAGAGAATCATTGATCGGCTGCCTCCTACACCCCTCCCCCCATACTGGGGATCAAGCCCACAACCCAGGCGTGTGCCCTTGACCAGAATCAAACCCGGGACTCTTCAGTACGCAGGCCTATGCTCTATCCACTGAGCCAAACCAGCCGGGGCTAAAGTCACTTTTTTAAATATGTAACTCAAAAGGTTCATGCTGCATTTTCAAACTAATTGTTCATATATTCTGACTTTATGGCAAGTTAAAATTTCAAAGTTTATCTCTTCACACTTTTTTTTTTCTCCAATCAAGATACATTCAGGATTCCAGTGAAATTCCAGGAGCACTGGATAGGGATGCAACTCAGAACCTATTAACTAAAGCAGTGGAAACTTGCTTTGTTGGACAGAGCTTTATTTTTGGAGTGACGGTAATTGCTTCTAGCTTTCTTCTGTTCTGTTAACATTTCCATTGTAATGAAATGATTTTAATTCTCTAAACAGTTTCTAGGAGTCATAAATGTGAGATCCTGTAGAAGCACTTTAGAATGTGTAAAAATAGGCTATAGGTTAAACACCATGTGCGACAACTTCCTCTTTCAAAAGTCAGAAGAGTCTAGTTTAAATGTTTTCAGAGCTTTAAAAATCTAACTTTATGTAAATTCAGAAGTGTTAGATATTTGTTTATCTGCATATTCATAACTAATAATAGGTTAGAAAGGATGGTTTTAAATAATTATAAAAGTGACAATAGAAGTTGAAAATAATGTACTAATTCTGAAGGAGTAATCCTTTCCTGTTTCATTTATGCTAAAGGGAACAAATATAAATTTTATCCACATTGGAATTAGGGTTTTAAAAATAAGAACAAAGCACTCCCTAACTGCACAGTGAGAAAGACCAAAGGGAAGGTGAAGCCAGGAGCTACTGAGCTTTTCTTTGTTAAAACCTTAGACAGTTCTTTATCTTTTTTTTTAATAGGTTAGAACATTCCCTTAAGCACTCAAAGTTTATGGAAGTTAATGACAAATATAATAGCTATCATTTATTGAGCAACTACTATTTCCTAAGCAGTGCAGTTTTCCATGTTATTGCAAATACAGTAAACTTGCATTTTTTAAATCTCTAGCTTATAAATGAGAAAACTAAGGCTCAAAAAGGTTAAATAAGTTGTCCAAAGTCACAACACTAGTAAATGTTAGAACTGGGATTTGAATACAAGTCTCTTTACTCCAGGGTTTGCTTCTCTTACTTATACTACTGTGTTTATAACACTAGATGATTGAAATTATTTTAAATCTGTTTCACATTCTAGTCAAAGGAAGAAAAATTTATTCTCATTTAAATGTATTAACTTCTTTCGCAGAATTTTGAAAAACAACATGGGCAAGGTTCAGATTCCAGTACCTTCTTAGAACAGTGCCTTGGCCGCAGGAGAGAAATTAAAGAGCTACTAGCTTGCCAGATTGTCCTACCAGACCCGAGTGTCGCAGGCTTCACTGTCATTGACTATTTCCGGCAGCTTTTGCAGCTTTCCAATTTCAGGAAACTCCATGGTGGCTCCCAGGCACCTACGAGCCACCTGCTTGCTTTAGAACACTCAAGTAGTGATCTCAGCAGCATGTGTAGCCTTGACAGCAGCTCTGATTTTGTGGAATCCCATGGCAGAGATAACTTTCTAATGTCCTGGCAGTCATCACTTGAACTCACTTCCATTGTTTCACAGCTAACAGATGAAGATAATTTTTCAGCTTCAGAACAAAGCAAGGCCTTTGATACTCTTCACCAGAACAGAAAGTGCATTTCCTTGGCAGAGGCCACTGGTTCAGGTGGTTGCCATGATGCCATTCAGTGTTCATGGAGCCTTGTTTCATATATGGATAAAAAGAGCACAGCACAAAAGTTAGGTGATGAACTTGGCTTACAAGCTAATCAGCCAAGTGGAGTACACAGCAGTCATCATGAAATTGGAGTTACTGTTTCTAATTTTTTCTCCTTGAAAATGCAAGAGTCCCATGAGCCAAGTAATACAAAATCCTTCCACAGTGCAGTAGAAATTAAAAAGAGAAATTCCCAGCATGAGCTAACAGGTCATGATATCAGTACTCCCTTCAGCCTTCAGGAAAGATCTGTGTGTTGTCCACCTATATCACTCAGACTTGAAGAAATAGCTAGTGGTTCCCAGGATTATGACCCCAAGATTTGGGATGATCTGCCACTCTCTGAAAGCTTAAACAAGTTTCTGGCAGTTATCGAAAGTGAGATTGCTATAACTCCGGTGGGTGCCAGCAGTAGGAAGCCTCATCTAGATAATGGCATCGATGAATTACATGCAGACCTCAACAGTTTATCTGTGACTCCCCAGGGAACTGCTGGAGCCTTGCTTACACCACCTATAGCGTTAAGAGCATCACAAGCAACAGTCAAAGCAAACTCTGGCAAAGGTAACTTCCTTTCCAACTGTGAAGCAAATCCAGCTGCTAGTGTTCAGGAGTCACAACCAGATAACACAGCAGAGGCTGTCTCTGTAGGTAGAAATGGAAGAGATATTTCTGAATGTTTTCCAGCAAATGCTTCTCTGTCAGCTCTGTTTCCAGCTTCAAAGGGTTTAGGAACAACATCTACTCTTAGGAAGTCTACCAGAATTCCACCACGTAGGGCTACGATTTCTCATATACACAGTACTTCAGAGAGTGACCATTCTTGTCTCAGTAGCAAGTATTTTAAGGGATGTGGAGAAAAATCACCTTTGGAAATGAGTGAAAAGTGGATGACGTTGTGTTCCAGGAGGTATAATGATGTTTCTGACCTTTGCAGCTTAGAAAATAAACAATGTAGGAGATGGCCAAAGAACCAAGGTGACAGTCTTACAATTTGCAGGAAACTTACATATTCCTTAGAAGCTCTTTGCAGCAGTCCAAGTAGAAGTACAGATGCACTGAAAGAAATGCCTTATGGACATATCAGAAATAACTTAACACAGACCTATGTTCCTGGTCATGAAAGCAGCTACAATGCTTCTGCTGATCTCTTTGATGATAGTGCTAAAGAAATGGACATGGCAACAGAAACTACCAAAGAGTCACAGGATGTTTTGTTACAATGGGGAAAGTCTTCGGCAGAAAGTCATCATATAGAATCTGATTTTTCACTGAGGTCACTGCCTGAAAACTTCAGCCAATCTTCACAAAAATTATCCTTGCCAAACATGCCTGCCTCCATGAATCCAAAAACATGCTCTTCACCACATTTTCCATCAGATTCAGAAAGTGATGTTGAAGATAGTCAGGACTTTGTTCCATGTTCACAGTCAACTCCTATTGCAGGATTCCACCAAACAAGAATTCATGGGGTGAAAGGAGCTTTCAAGAAACTACCTTCCTTTTATGTGGATCTTGATAGTAACTATAAAGAAACAAGGATTTCCTCTGAAAATGAGGCACAGAAAGCCACTCCCAGGTCTCAAAAAAATATAAAAACACCCAGCCAGAAATCCAAAAGCCCTGTTATACCTGGTGTTACACAACCAGAGGTTGTCAACAACTGTTCTATTGCTGAGTGCTTTGAATCTGACATTGATGAATGGGTCCCTCCTACCACAAAAAAAGCATTTCTTCCCGATATGCTTGGATTCCAAGCCGTTGGTCTAAGAAAATGCCTTGCTGCCTGTAATTCTCCTGATCAGAACACATTACCGAGAAAGAAACTGAAGCGTGTCAAACAAAGAACCAATAAACGTTTCATTAAGAAAGAGTTAAATTTAAAGAACACGCTTACAGCAGTAGTTGCAAACCAGAAAACTCCTAACTACAGCAGTACACACTCAGGCTGGATTTCCAAAGAGTCAGCGTTGGGACTTGGTTGTGGTTCAGAAGTCAGATGTTGCCTTTCATTTTCAGAAAATTGGCCACCTTCAGTGCCTGAAACTAAAAATGCTTGGTCTCCTGAATTGTTTTCACAGAAAGTCACCTCACCCCAGTGGCTGAACCTTTAAAGGTTTGTTTGGAACGTTTGCCTCCACTGGCATGGGAGGCATTCTTCCCGTTTTAAACACTTGAAGAGACACAAATAGAAAAGAGGTGCTGTCTTTTAAAAATGTTTATAAAGCAATTGTTTTTCTGTGTTTATCCAGAATATTCTGATCTGGATAACTTGGCACTTTATATTTTTGATTGTATGTTAGTAATATTGTTGGTTTTGACTGTTAAAATTGTTTGTTAAACTCACATGTACATTCAGAAATAAAGCCTTTACAAAGCAAAACTTAAAATCCTCATTAATTGGTCAGCTCAGCTCACGAAAATGCCTGTTGTGTATTAAGCCAACTACTCTGTCAAGTTTGTGATACCAAACCTACAAGATCACTGATCTCAAAAGATTTTGTTCCACTAGGTAGCAGACATATTACAGTTTCACTACAATGCAGCAGATGCAATGAAAGAGGTTTTTAATGGCTATTACAAACATTCATGTTGCTATGGGATCCTGATAGAGAAGCAATTAACCCAGCAGAATCTGGGCTAGGGATAAGAAAAAAGGTCAATAAAAACTGAGTAGTTAGAGTTAAATGTGAAACTGTGACTATTTTATTTAATAAATATTCATTATATGCTTGCTTCATTCGAGGTACTGGGAACGCAAAGGTGAAAGCCAAGCTCTTTCCCTCAAGAAACTCATGGTTTAGTAAACAAACAGTATCTGATAAGTTCTGTGATTGGAGATAAGCTTGTAGTGCTAATAAGAGCAAAAATCAGGAGAAGTTTGTAGACACTCTAGTCCCCAGCAGCCCCTCAGTTAAACCTTTAGCTGTGAAACCTGTACTCTGTTCAGCTCCCTGTGCCATTCCCCACAGCATCTATTCCAAATCTTCATTCTCTTCATGCCACCAACCTACTGCTCCTCTTGCTTCCTCCTTCATGGAGAAGATTGAGATCACCTGTTGTTTCCCCCACTTTCCACACCCATACCTACTCATCTATATCTGTACTCATCACAGCTTCTTCCCTCTAATCTCAGAAAATGATGCACACCTTCTATTTAGTGCTGATCTTTCTCGTGTTTGGCTGTTAATCAATTACCAGTATACCCATCTTTACCTTCTCACTGTCTTGTTTCTCTTCCTCTCCCTAACTTTTCACTTTGAAAATTTACAAACACGTAAGAGTTGAAAGAATAGAACAGTACAATGATACAGCATCTATACATACCACTTAGAACCAGTTATGTTTAATGTTTTGCTTTTTGCATGTGAGTGGATTTGCTTTCAATATATCTGTATAGATCTATATAGTTTTTGCTGAGCCATTTGAATTTAAGCTGTGGATAGGACATTTCATCCCTAAGTACGTCAACAAATTTCCTTAAAAAAGACTAACTACATAACTACAATATAATTATCACACCAAAGAAAAATAGCAATAGTTCTCCAGTATCTAATATTCAGCTCACATTCAAATTTTTCTTCTTGTCCCTAAATTGTCTTATAATTGTAGTTGATATTATTTAACCAGGATTTTGTTACAGTTTGTCCATGATATATGGTTATGTCTCCTGTCTTTTTCTAGAACTCTTATTCTCTATTACATTAACTTTATGAGAAAATTAGACTATTGTTTTGTAGAATGTCCTACATTTTAGATTTATGTATTTGCCTCATTTTAGTATACATACCTTGTCTCTCTTTCCCCCAATATTTCCTGTAAATAAAATGTTGCCCATCAATATATCCTAAGAATCCCAAAACACCAATCTAAAAGAATATATGCAACAATATGTTCATAGTGCCCTGACTGGTTTTGCTCAGTGGTTAGAGCATCAGCCTGCGGACTGAAAGGTCCAGGTTCGATTCCAGTCAAAGGAACCTTGGTTTCGGGCACATCTCCAGTAGGGAGTGTGCAGGAGGCAGCTGATCGATGTTTCTCTCTCATCGATGTTTCTGGCTCTCTGTCCCTCTCCCTTCCTCTCTGTAAAAAATCAATAAAAAATATAAGATGTGGTACATTAATACCATGGAATACTTTGCAGCTGTAAAAAAGATGGATCTGTTATCCTTTGAGACAGCATGAAGGGACCTGGAAAGTATGCTAAGTGAAATAAGCCAGTCAGAAAGACAAGTACCACATGATCTCACTTTTATGTGGAATCTAATTAACAAAATAAACTGACCAACAAAATAGATCCAGAGACATGGAAGCATGGAACAGATTGATAAATCTCAGGGAAAGAGGGTGGGGCAGGGGGAAGAGATTAACCAAAGAATTCATGTGCACGTATGCATAACCCATGGACAAACAATAGTGTAGCCTGACATAGGGAATACAGGGTGAAGGGGGTCATTGGCAGTGGGGGAAAAGGGGTGCATTTGTAATACTTTCAACAATAAAGATGCATAAATAAAAGTAAAAAACAAAAAGATGTTGCCCATCAGATCTCACCATTGTAAAAGTACATTTGTGGGTTTTTTTGTTTTCTTAAGAGTAAAGAGTATCACACTTTCCTACCAATAGTGTTGAATGAGTTTTCTTTCCCTTCTCACTAACTCAAGAAATTTTTTCAATGATTCAGTCAGTTACACTTGTTCTTTTTAATACTCCATGCTGCCTCCCTGCTAATACTCTTGTTCATAGCCAGTCTCCTTTAAAAAATAGTTACTATCAACGTGAGCACCATTCATTATTCAAGCTGCTGCCATGTGTTCTTTCTCCCCCACCTTTAGTGGCTATAGTGTCAGTGGTTTTCTAATTCAAGTCCAATGAATTTGTCATTCCTTATTTTATTTCTGTATTTTTCTCTACGTTCAAAATACCATTTTCATGGTTTCTGGTTTTTTAGTTTTGCTCTGCTTTGATCACGGCTGCCTACAAGACAGATGTTTTTGTAGAACCCTTGTCTCTCTATATGTGAACAATTTTATTTTTAAAATCTATTATAAAATTTATGAGCCCAAGTAAGGAAAACTGGTTTGTCAATGAAGATATAGAATAATGGATAGAGAAAAAGTGCATGTTTCTTGTCTGATTCGTGCATGTAAATATTTTTTAGAGTATACATGCACCATTTCTTCTTCAAGCCTTGGAAATAGTCTTATTATCGAATGTGCCATTTCTAGCTAGTTTCATAATCTCCCACTACAATAAGAGTAGTAATGCTGCTATTACTCACAATGCATCACTGTTTGTATTGAACCATATAGATCTTGCCTCTACAGTTCCTTAGTACCATTTTTTAATGCTGGTTACATCATTATTCGTTATGCTGCATTCATTGCGCCTGTGAATACTGGCTTCCAATGACTCAAAGGTTGTTACTGTGCTTCATTGGTAATCACCAAAAATGCAAGTCTTACCCAGAGTGTGCAGGAAAGTGTGGGTAATCATTTATTTTTTTGTCATGTTATATTTACCATTTGAACTTTTATAGCATAAGCATAGAACACATACTCCAGCCATGTCGCCTCCTGAATGTTTTAAGCTGTAATTACTGTATTCTTCGCCACACTGAGAAGAAAAGGCAAAAGGCTCATGGGTGGAACAAGAAGACCAGTTTTATTTGTGTAAGAATGTCATTCCTTCATCAGCATATCAAGCCAAATTCTGGAGAAAACAGTCGCTATCAATTGGAAATGAGAGAGGACATTAATTGGATGGTGCCAATTGGCTTTGTGGGACAACAGCCTTGAAAGGCCTCAGATGACAGAGGTCTGGCCCAACACAAAGTGTATAACCGGCTGAGAGGAGTAGGGTAATCTCCCTGGTGCAAATGGACAGGGTAAAGAACACTGCCACCACCTTCACAAGCCTGGGGGTCTACAGACTAGAGGTAGCATCATAAGTGAAACAAAAGTGAGAGCTAATGAACAGCGTCCCCCCCCCCCCCCCACACACACACACACAATACAATCCCAGGGGTCCAGGTGACCTTCAGTAGTCCCGAACCCTGAATTTATACTATGTCCAATATGATAGTCACCTAAAAGCTATTCAATACCATTCTGGCAGCCTAATCTTGTACAGTTGGTACTGTTCTGTGAAAGAAATATTGCTCAGCTAGTAAGAATGGTCCACTCTTCAGACCCAGGAGAATTCTATAGGCAAAAGACCCAGAGCTCCCCCTGGCATTCAGTCCACACCAAACTTGGGTCAAAGGAGAGAAATGACATCTATTTCACACACCAAAGTGAAACTTAGAAAATCTCAAGAGGTACTTCTGACAACCAGCAGAATGGGACCAAATCCAGGCTCAGGTTGGCTTGCTCAGTCCCAGGCAATGGAGGAGGATTTACAAAATCTTGAAGAAGGCAATCTAAGTCACAAGTATTCCTGACGTGTGGGGGGCTGGGGCAGGATCCCTACTTACTCAGATCTCACAGGTACTGTCTAACCTCCCCCCCCTCATTATCCTTGACTGCCTCCTATTTGCCTGTCTTTTTAAAAGATGGTGCCTTAACTTAGTGTTCTATTATTGTCCCTTCTACATATAGTCGGTTGAATTCATTCACTCACCTATACTTACCACCCATAAGCTGTTTAATTTGAAGTCTCTGCTATCTAGACCAGTGGTTCTCAACCTTCCTAATGCCGCGACCCTTTAATACAGTTCCTCATGTTGTGGTGACCCCCAATTTCATTGTTACAAATTGAACATAATTAAAGCATAGTGATTAATCACAAAAACAATATGTACCCCTGTGAAAGGGTGGTTCAACCCCAAAGGGGCTGTCACCCACAGGTTGAGAACCGCTGATCTAGACTTTCTCCTGAGACCAAACATGTACATTAGTGTTTGTTATTGTTCAGTTCAAAATCCTATATAATAAAAGCCTAATATGCTAAGTGTCTGGTCATGCAATCAGCTGTTCAATCAAAGCATAATATGCTAATGATATGCTAAGGCTGCTCAACTGCTTGCTATGACGTGCACTGACCACCAGGGGGCAGACGCGCTGATCGGTAGGTTAGCTTGCGGCTGGGGTCCCGATGATTGGGACTGAGCAAGAAGGGCCAGACATGCCTGGAGCCCTCCTGTAATCCCTCCCCAGCTGGTCAATCTCCCACATCCCTCCCCACCCCGATTGTGCACTGGTGGGGTCCCTCGGCCTGGCCTGTGCCCTCTCGCAATCTGGGACCCCTTGAGGAATGTCAGCTGGTTTTGGCCCGATCCCGCAGGCCAGGCTGAGGGACCCCACTGGTGCATGAATTTGTGCACCAGGCCTCTAGTATTTTATAATTTCCATGTGGTTTCTTTGATGTATGAATTTTTTACAAATGTGCTCCTTAAATTTCCAAACAAAAGGATTTTATATTATTTCAGCCCTTTGAAATTTGTTGAGATTTGTTTAGTGGCCCAATCTGTAGTCAGTTTTTTAAAATGTCCCACATGTGTTTGAAAAGAACATGTGTTCTGCAGTTATTGGGCAAAGAATTTTTTTTTTAATCCTCACCCAGGGATATGCTTTCTTGATGTTTTAGAGAGAGAGAAAGAGAGAAGCATCGATTGATTACCTCCCATATGCACTCTGACAGGGCACATACCTAAGTATTTTATGTGTACTAGAATTTTATGTGTACTAGATACGTTAATCATGTTGCTCAATTTATATATGCACTGTTTTCCCCATTCTATTCATTACTGAAAGAGGAATTTTTAAACCTCTGATTGTGAATGCATATTATTTCTCATTTTAGTTTTGTAGTTTTTATTTTATTTGGAGGCCATTATTAGGTACAAATTCAATCTTGTATCTTCCTAGTGAACTAAAAATTTAAACATGGAAGTCTCCTTTCATTACTATTAATGTTTTTGTCCTTAAAACTAATTATCACTGTATTGCATTAGCTTTGTTTTGGTTAGTATTTGCATGAGATTTTTGTTTTTGTTGTTCATTTCTTTTTCTATCTGTATTTTTTTGTCTTAGATGTGCTTCTTGGAAGGCTTGAATAGTTGGGTTTTGTTTTGTTGTCCAGTTTGACAATCTTTGTCCTCTTATTGGAATGTTAGTCTGTTAACAATGTAATGATTAAAATATATTTGGGTTTATCATACTTTATACTTCCTATTTATCTTGTCTACTCAATGTTGTTTTTGTTCTTTTTTTTTTCCTTTTGATTATTTTTTTACCATTTCTATTTGGTTTTTTTCTCCTAGGTTTGGAAGTTAAGTGCTGTTTCTTTTTGTTTTCTGCCCTAGAAATTACAACATATATGCTTAGTTTATCAAAATACATATGGCCCCTCACTTATGATGTTTCCACTTGTAACTTTGACTTTAAGATGGTGTGAAAGTGACACATATTCAGTAGAAACAATACCTCAAATTTTGAATTTTGATCTTTCCCTGGGCTAGAGATATGCTGTAAGATACTCTCGTGAGGACAAGCAGTGGCAGCGAGCCGCAGCTCCTAGTCAGCCGCAGTCATGAGAGTAAACAGCCCAATACTCCGTCGTGCACTATATTGCCAGCTTTTCCTGGATACTATATTCAATAAAGTACATGAGGTATTCAACACTATTACAAAATGGGCTTTTAGAGGATTTTGCCCAACCATAGGCTAATGTAAGTGCTCTGAGCATGTTTACAGTAGGCTAGGCTAAGCTATGTTGTTCAACAGATTAAGTGTATGAAATGCATTTTTGACTTATTAATGCATATTTCTAACTTACCATTGTAAGTTGAGGAACATCTGTAATTACAAAACCAACCAACCAGAAATATGAAAATAGATATTGCCCAAGATTGTTAAAACAGAAACCCCAAAAATTAGCAGTGGCTGGAAAAGCATTTTCCACTCTTTGACGATCTAAACTTAAAGTTCATGTGATTAGCAAAATAGTCATAAGTCAGCAGACCTTAACCAGATTACTTTTCTCAAGGCTTGCAGTCCAACTGGTACCAGATGAAGGGATTGGTTGAAAGCATTTGGACAAATATTAATTTGAACAAGCTAAATGGACATGATTAAGTTAACTAGAGTCAAATGTCATTGACAGTCCTTGATCTGTGGGTATTTCATATATAACAAAGGGAAAGTGGATATGCTTACTCTGCTATTAAACCTATAACTCTGAGTAGCCAATTGGTCTGACTAATCAGACACCATCTGCTATTGACTGAATGTTTGTGCTCCCCTCCCCAAATTCCTATGTTGAAACCTAATCCCCAATATGATCGTATTTGGAGGGGAGGCCTTTTGGAAGGATTTAGGTCATGAGGACAAAGCCCTCATGAATAGGATTAGTGCCGTTATAAAAAGGTCACAGGGAGCTCCCTCACCCCTTCTGAGCATCAATAAACTTGGTAGAATGTTAGGCCACATACAGTTGTTAGTTCTTATGGTTTCATCTCCAAGATCAAAGTCAGAAAGGCTAGCCTGTGTCTTTAAGCTTATTTTTACCTACATGTGAAAACATAACTATTCTCTGGGAAGCCTGAATAAATTCCAGATATGAACATTTAGATAGGATGTCTTATGTAACTAACATGTGGTTTCCTGCAAGTAATAAAAATAAGGTATTTCAGTTCTTGAAATATTCAGAGGTGAGCACCTGGCCAAAAGCACAGGCACATGGTGTGGTTTAAATATAGTTCCAGTTTCTGTCTTTCAGCTGCAGATGTACTTGAGGGTATAGAGATAGCATATATCAGGTATAGTTTGTGGGTAGCAGATGTGGAATAATTGAGTCAACTAATGATACTAATCCTCAAGGTTTTTCAAAACACCGATTTCCAATTTGCCCAGGAATTGCCCAAATGAGAATATAGAACCATATAATGTGTTTTAGCTAGAAAGGATCTTAAAGTTATCTAATCTAGTTTAACACGGCTCCTCAGTGTCAGAACTGAAACTAGAATTTATGACTCCTCGTTCTCAGTGTAATAATACTCCTCCCAGTATGTCATCAGATAAAACATCTTTCTCGCCATTAGAAATAATTAGCACATTACTTTCACATCCTGAGTATAGCAGAGTAGTCTTATTTAGTGTTCTAAGAGGCCTTAAAGATTATTCCGTCTAGCCCCTTGTTTTACAGAGGAGAAATCCATGGTGCAAAATTTAAATGAATTGTCCAGGTTAGTCAGTTAGAGAATCGACAAACTCAGGCCTCCAGATGGCCAAATCCAGAGCACATTCCATGTCATGCTGAAAGACATTAGTGTACTTAAAGCTTATTTGCTTTTTACGAACTTTGATAGCATATCATCCTCCAAATGTGGGCAACAGGAAATGTTTATTTATATACAAGTACATGGGAGAGCAATTTCCATTCATCTTGTTTAAAAAATTCTGTTACAAATAAAGTTACCGATACATTCATCCTTTGCACACAAAATACATTCTTTTTACTTTGACTCTCAGTATGAATTATGTCTTAATAATAAACACTTAAGCTACAATGGACAGTCAGGTGGTTTGGCTATTTGACAATCTTTTTTTTCCAAGAAGGAAAATCCAAACTTTAAAAGACAGTTGATATATAAAGGAAATTGTATGTAAAAGTGCTCCTTCATTGAGTCCTAGAAGATTGAATGAGTATTTTTCTCTCCAGCGTGACCTATAGCTGTCCTTTAAAACAATGCAGGGGACTTTAGAAATTCTCCATATGATGACAACTCAGTTTCTATAAGACTATGAAATTATCATATCTAAATATTAGGCTTGTAGAAAAATTCTTATGGACATATGTAGGGGTCTCCTAATTGAACAATTGATTTAAGATTATAGGTTGCATTCCCTAAATAGGATTCTAAGAAGTTCTGCTTAAATGAACACACGACTAGATTTGCTAGACTAATTGCTTTTAAGAGAGATGTAAAAACATATGCCCACACAGGAAACTTGTACGTGATGTCCACAGCAGCATTATCTATAATAGCCCCAAAGTGGAAACAACCCCAGTATCCATCCACTGATGAATGGGCAAATAAAATGTGGTATATACATATAATGAAGTACTATTTTAAATGACTAGGACATAAAATGAATGTATTGATTCATGCTGCAACATGAAACTTGAAAACAGAATGCTAAATTTAGAAAGAAGTCAGACACAAAAGACCACATATTGTATAATTCTATTTATATGAAATGGATAGGCAAATCTGTAGAGACAGAAAGTAAATTAGTGCTTCCCAGATGCTTTGGCGGGGGAGGGGGGGGGGTGGGAGGGCTGGGACGGGGAGGAGGAGGAGAGTGACTGCTAATGAGCATGGAGTTTCTTTTTGGGATGATGGTTCTGGAGATAGTGGTAATGATTGTACAACTTTGTGAAACTACTAAAAAACACTGAACTGTACACTTTAAGGGGGTGAACTTTATGGTTCTAAGTACTTTCACTATAAGCATCTTTACTCGTCACTGTGTAGGCCATTATAAGGACTAGCTACGATTTATATATAATACAAAACTGAGAAAACTTCATCAATGGGAATATAAAACCAAACTGACGACCAGCTTAAATACATTAAGTCTTAAATACATTAAGGCAATTGATTCGTCAATGAAGAAACCAAACCAACCAAACAAAACAAAACTGTCAACCAGTTATTTTATCTTTTTTTACAGTGGCTGATTTATCAATGGAGAAATGAAACCAAACAAAAGACAAACGTTTTTTATCATTTACAGCAAAATTGCCTTATGAACAATTAGTTGTGGCAAAAATGTTTCCAGGTAAGATGTTACAACAAAGATGTCTACAGCAAAAATGCCATACATAGAATTATATGGTTTGTGAATTATATCTTAATTTTAAAATTTAAAATATTTTGTTTAGATTCCTGTTTCCTATCCCTCCTTTTTAATATTGATTGAAGTTTTCATACACAATCACCTTTCTACAGAATGTTTGTAGCAAATTATACTCAGGTCATTATAGGCTTATGTTTCTAACAGACTTTTTTATTAAGGGGAAAAGAACATGATCACATAAGACATGGTACAGTGTACTGCTAATATCTGATATTAACATTTAAAACCAAGTCTTATGTTTGCATTGAAACTGATGGTTAGATTTCATATACTTGTGTATTCAGATATTACTGAGAGCATATGCTTAAAACCAACAGTCAAATATTAAGAATTGAGTTCCTAACATTTGATGACTAGCATGTTTGTCAAACTGTGTGTGTGCTAAGATCCATGTTTTAATGAAACGAGATAGGAAATTGGAGGGGGGGCTGTCAAGGATTTTTTAAGTCTTCATAAAACAGTTTCTCTAAATATTTTTACTAGCTGCTGAGAAGACCTCCAGAATGATATATTTTGCATATTATTTCATCCTTGTACTAAAAAAAAATCATGCATTAAAATGTATGCAACAATATATATGAGGTACACTTTTCCCTTTAGATTATCAAAAATCTCTTCTTAACCTTCTATTATCTGAAATTTTGAGGGTTTATTCGTGTGTTTTTTCTGAAAGTGTGCAATTTTATACACTTACCTTTATGTAAATGTATTTGACAAATACATTTATGTAGCTCCCTTACATATTATCAAAGGAGTTCCAACAATCTGGTATGTCTAGAGGACACTTCAGTGAGCAGAAATTAGAAGCCAGCATTCTAGTGATTTGAAATTTTCTACAACAGGGATATGAAAGCCCCAACATGCCTTAAAGGGATAAGAGGATTTTTTTTAAAATTTTTCATTTAGCCGAAACCGGTTTGGCTCAGTGGAAAGAGCGTCAGCCTGCGGACTGAAGGGTCCCAGGTTCGATTCCGGTCAAGGGCATGTACCTGGGTTGCGGGCACATCCCCTGTAGGAGATGTGCAGGAGGCAGCTGATCGATGTTTCTCTCTCATCGATGTTTCTAACTCTCTATCTCTCTCCCTTCCTCTCTGTGAAAAATCAATAAAATATATTTAAAAAAAAAAAAAATAAAATAAAATAAAATTTTTCATTTAAATGAATTAACATTCATTGTCAAATAGCCTACAAGAAAGTTCCACCAGCATTCGGCAATTGTATAGGAGAGGAGAATATTTATTCTTAATGATTACAGTTCAGAAAGCAATGGGTTTAGCAGCTGTTTTTCAGAAGGGCTTATCAAGTCTTGCTATTGTTATCTAATTCAGGCATAGTACCCTTAAACAAAGCTATGCACCATTCAACCAACTAGTGACAAATTATCCTAACAGACCAGATTCTTATCTTTTGTTATTCTGTACATGAATTTTTGCTTAATTAGGCATTTGGTATTCCAATTTTTATTTCAGAATTTAGTGCACACATAAAAAGGGAAAGAAACCCAGCTAAATTTTGATGTTGGTATGTGTGTCCATCAAATAATGTCATTTATGAAATTAAATTCTAAAAGCAGATTACCACTGGAATTATGACTCCATTTTTACCAAGAGGAAGAAACAAGAGCCACACAACCCAAAATAATTCTTCAGAAGCACACTTTGTTATCAATTACATTACATAAGGAAGAAAAATACATGGATAATTCAAGAGTTAACCAACAGTAAGATTATGATCTAAATATCATGCCAATAAGAAGCTAAGAGTTTATAAATACATATCCTGACATTCCCTCAAGGAATAATTATTATCACCTTGATGAGCTTTTCTGACTGTCATTTTAAAAAATGAGGCAAAGGGGCAATAATAAATGCCAAACATGGCCCCTTAAAAAGAAGATGGGA
Organism: Myotis lucifugus; assembly: GCF_000147115.1. NCBI lineage: Eukaryota > Metazoa > Chordata > Mammalia > Chiroptera > Vespertilionidae > Myotis > Myotis lucifugus. Next base: position 1,570,322 of record NW_005871284.1, on the reverse strand, counting down.
TCAACCCATTTTTCTTCCCATGAATAGGATCAGGAAGAAACAGGTTCAAATTGCACTGTGAGGTATTTCAGTAATAAGGTTAAGTTTCCTGATAGAAGAGTTTACAACCCTGGAATTACCTATTGGGGGAGAGAGAGAGAGAGAGAGAGAGAGAGAGAGAGAGAGAGAGAGAAAGAAAGAATGCCTTTCCTGAAATATGTAAAGAAATGAAGAATCTCTTGGGCAACAGTAATACCCAAAGGCAAACTGATGGATCAAATAAGTGACTTCTTTTTAAGACCCTTTCAGAAATGGAGTTCTTTTCTTTGAAATCATAAAGGTTTCCTTATTTTGTCCAAAGGATCTATGCTTGTGTGAGATCATCCAAATTCTGCTCTTAATCAAAAATGAGAAACCTAATATTTGAGTGCTTACTGTTTACTAAGCATCATACTTTCAATTTATCTAATGTTCATAATAATCCTAACAGGTATTATATGTCTATCATCAATGAGGAAACTGACACTCAAGAGATTGTGCTTTGCATAAAGTTACAGCTAACTCATGGCAGTACTAGGACTCCTGACACCTAGCCTAGTGTTTCCCCTTCTATACAGCTCCCTACATCACTCCCTTATGTGTCAGAATCACAACCCACTAAGGATTCCATCAGGAACTAGAATACAACATCTCCAAAAAATCTGCTTTAACTCAGTGGGAAAGTAAAATTTGACTCATGCACCTCAGGAAGTCAATTAATGAAGAGGTGGCTAGCTTTTATGTTCTGTCCTCTTAGCCAAAGTAATCAAAGGGTTTCACCCAAACTCAAGTGTTCCTATTGATGCAAGACCAATGACTTTTTTAAAAAATATTTTTTTTATTGATTTCAGAGGGAAAGGGAGAGGGACAGAGGGATAAAAATATCAATGATGAGAGAGAATCATTGGTTTGCTGCCTCCTGCACTGGGGATCGAGCCTGCAAGCTGGGCATGTGCCCTGACCAGGAATCAAACCAAGACCTCCTGGTTCATAATTCGACAACACTCAACCACTGAGCCACACCAACCGGGTGAAACCAATGACTTTTTAATAAAGGCCAATGAATCTATCAGCGTAGCAAGGATGCATATTATTTTGCAGATGGAATTATTTGGGTCATGGGATTTATTGGCAAATGTTGCTTATAGTTATTTCTGATTTTCAAAGACTGTGTTTTGTTACATTCTATATGAAGCAATTTGGCCTCCTTTCTGTTAAAATCACTTTCAGATCATGGTTGTTGTTTTTTTCAAGAGAATGAAACCAAATGTCATTTGAGATTTTTCCAAAATAGAACTTGGGGACTGTTTATGCCAGTGATCCATCAGCCCATCTCTGATGGGAGCTGCAAAACTTCATGTTGGTATATTTAGGGGACCTTCAGCTGAAGATGCTGCTCTACTAAAAAGGCCTATCCTGAAATCCTGTAGAGACATCAATTATTTACTAACCTGAGTCTGGTTTATTTCTGGCAAGTGACAAACACACAATTTTCATGATTTCATGTAACTTCTACTAAAACAATACCTTTTTAAAAATGTCTAACTCAAGAACCAGTTTGTGATTTCAACAGGACATCAATGGATGGACTGACAAAGCAACCCCAGCCTAGGGCATAATGGCAAGTAATCTTGGCCTAACAACATGTAACCAACATCCTTCCTGGAGGGTAGGATTCACTTTTGATAGAAGAGCAAGCCTTTTTGTTTCAAATTGTTAGCTGTGGGTCAACAAATATTTAACTGAGCATATTATAAGGGACAAAGCACTAGAACATAGAATCTTAAATTACTAGGTCATCTGGTCCAACGCCTAATCTTTCTGGGATCCTTTCTACATCATCTTTGCTGAGCTCGTATCTAACCTTTACTTCAAAGACTATTACTGAAGCAGCCCCTTCCACAGTGAACATCTTATATAGAATGTTCTCAGGCATGGAGCCCAACTCTGTGGCCCTATTGCCTCTATTTAATGGGCCTCAATACACCCCTTTGAACCAGAGCCTTGCTCTAACGCACTAATTGTATTCCCCCTCTTTCCCAAGCTATCTCCCAAAATCCTTCAAATATTCAAATGCCTTAAATTTTCAATTCCTTCACATCTTTGTTATGCCTCAATTTGTTTCTTATTTCAAAGTATGGCTTCCAGGAATGCTTATAACACTCCAACATCTTAGGAAAGGGATGAAGTGTCATCTCCCTTGGTCTAACATTACTACATTAATTAGTTGCCTCAAGGGATGATAAGTTCTTAATTCAGTATACTTCCTACCCAATGTGAAGAATGTAAGAGAATTCAATTTTCCTTCCAAACACAGGCTCATGTGACAGAAATGAGACCTGAAAAGAAAACATCCCTCTCTTATCCCCAAATTAGTGTTCAACTATACTGCTATGACTGAAGGATGGGACACATGGTTTTTTCACTGCTTTTGATTTTCTAGTTAAGTGTTAGAAGTATTATTAGACTTGCATTAAAACACATCTGTCTGGCCTGGCCAGTGTTGCTCAGTAGTTGAGCATCGATCTATGAACCAGGAGGTCACAGTTTGATTCCCAGTCAAGGCACATGCCCAGCTGTGGGCTCAATCCCCAGTGTGGGGCGTGCAGGAGGCAGCCAATCCATGATTCCCTCTCATCGTGAATGTTTCTCTCTCTCCCTCTCCCTTCCTCTCTGAAATCAATAAAAATAAAATAAATAAACATCTGTCTGGACTATGGTTGAGGAAAATAAGTAACCAATTCTAGATGAAAGGGCAAACCCCAGAGGAGCTCTTCCAGAGCTAATGTGGCTGGTTTATAAAAAAAAAAAAATGTTTGGGTTTTAGTTGGAAGACCAATTCAAAATCACAACTGGTATTTATTCAGAATGATTCATTACCTGAAAGTGGATGCTGCATCTGGAAGAATTATGAGATGGCTAAAAGGGGAAACGAGGCAAATCATTAATCTAACACTGGAGGTCACCAGTGTCCTCCAAGGACATACATTCATGAACAGAAAACGCATCCAGTTTTCTATTAAATTCCCCCTCCACCCTCTCAGAAGTCTTTATTGGCTAAAATAATCCTAATCCAAATATCTAACTTTGGCCAGTGGCTTTTACCAAATCCTAAATCAGAAATTAAGACGTCAAATCAATCCATTTGACTTTCATTTTTCGTTTTCTTGCCACTTTACTAAAGAAGCGCTGTGAACGTGAAAGACTAAAGGGGAAAAAGTAAGGCCAGGAAAAGTTAATAGGCTAATCTAAGTAATCCACAGAAAGGGTAATTGGCCCTATATAATCAAAATTAAATGTTAATATAATTCAATACATCTAATAAAAGCATATAAAGGGGAAAAATCCTTGCATAGGTAAAAGAGAAAGTACAAAATCCTTTGAGGATGCGGTCGACACAAAGCCATAATAAATCATTAATATCAGTAAGCTGTATGATTTCACAGATGTTCCCAAACCTGACTTCATGACATGAATAGGATACATTTTTATTGCGATGTATTTAGTAACTTTATTAAAAGAAAAAGATCACACCAAAAATGGAAATAGACATGGAATCTGATAGTCTTCAAATTACGAGTAAGCCAAACTGACTTATGAGCAAGTAACTCTCTTTTTCATTCACCACTAAATGAGAATTCATTTGCATTTAAGAAGACTCATCTTAGCAAATATTGCCACGACAGTAAGAACGAGAAGGCAAACCAGTAAGTTTAGGCCCTGGCCTGGATTAAGAAGACCACATTTAATTAGGGTCCTTTCTCAAGGTCTTTCTGAGAAGTTTCTATTTAACCAAAAAAGGTCCCCTTGGCACTAAGTTATTTATTCAGCTACACTTATTAAACACCTACCATTTTATCAGGGATTATTCTCAAACTTGAACTACATCAGTGAATAAGTGTCCATAAGGTCTAATCTAGAATTTACACAACTAAAGATAAAAAAAAAAAAAAGAAAGCCCTACATTCTCATGTGTCCTGCTGATGGGCCATGGATGGGTGACTGTACATTACAGAAAGGCTAGAAGGTGTAACAGGGAAGAAAGAGGCCAAGAGCAGAGCTTTCTAATCCCCTTCTAAGTGCAGCCAAAGGTAGATAGGGGAGGGTGAGCTTTGGGGAATAAGAATTGCAGATGCTAATGAACAACATAAACTGATGAACAAAAACAGATCCAGAGACAGAGAAGCATCGATCCGACCTTCAAACTCCAGAGGGAAGGCAGGGGAGGGTGGGGGTAAGGGGGAGAGATCAACCAAAGGGCTTGTATGCAAGCATATAAGCATAACCAATGGACACATACACTGAGGGGGGGTGAGGGCACAAGCAGGGGTGTGGGGGGGCAATGGGGGAATAAGAACACATATGTAATACCTTAATCAATAAAGAAAAAAATAATTTCAGATGCTAGAATGACTAGAAGCTGTTATTTTACATAAATGTGTCCAATCTAATAAGGTCCTATCCTCTTAGTTCACAAAGCAACTTTATTTTCAATACACTTGCTGCTGTGAGACAAAGTTGGGTCATGATGTCCTATGGTAACTGGATGTTTGCCCTAATTAAAAGATAATAAATCTAAATATAGGGACATTTCCGTACAGTTTAAAAACAGAAGTTCTGCCCACCTTGATCAACTTGTTTTCTGAATACCTTTAGTTGTTGGCTTAGTGGGGAAGACGGAGACGGAAAGGCAGCAGTTATAAATTATTTTGGTTGGTGTATATTAAAATGATTTTTCTTTCTTGTAGAGAGAGATTCTAAAATAAAAACCATTCAAACTTCTGGGATCTCTCTTACCCATACAATCAGGACAAACAGTGGGGCCAACCAAAAGTACCAGTCCCTTAAAGAATAATGTATAGTCCCCATGTGCAAGAGGTGGGTCACTCTGAAACAGGCTAGAGAATGCTAGAAATGCTTTATCAATACCGTCTCTACATGACTCATTTCTTTAAAATTAGCTTTCAAACATCAACCTATCAGGACCGAGATTGCCACCATCTACAGAATCAGTGGAATTGCATATTATATCCTTATCCCATTACTCATCCCTCAGTTATGCTAAGCAGCAAGCTACATAAACATCTGACAGCATCAACAACATACAGGTTTAATTACTTTCCCAATTTGCATTTATATCAGTGAACAAATTGGAAGGTATCAAAGTATGGCACTGAAGACATAATACATATTCAGCAGCCTGTCTTCCATTTTTGAATCCTGGTTTAAAATTGGCTAAGTAAAGGCATATACACCTCCATTTGAATTGGAGATTTGCAGTAACACATGCATATAAGGAAAGGAGGGAGTTCAGAAGAGGGAAGGAGGAAAGAAGAAAAGAAGGGAGAGACCAGAAAAGACAGGGAGAAAAAGAGAAAAGAAAGAGGAAAGAAGGTATGGTCTGAAGGTGACATTACTACACAAAGGAGGTGACAAATGACAACTGAACCTGCTTCCGCAAGCAGAAACTTTCTAAGGTTATCATTGAAGATACAAAAACGGTTCATGAGAGTTTTCATCTGTTGCTGTTTTCACTTATCATACTAAAAACCTACAAAACCCCAGGCCTTGGTCTGTCCAAGAAAGATAGTACCAGAAAGAGAAAGATGTGACCCACTCAAGGGTTGTGCCTACTTGGAGCTCTGCACTGCAGTCCATGAATCCACAGTATTTTGGTCAGATCTGGTCTGTTTCCTCACACGTACTCATAGAGTCTTAGAGCTAATCTTTCATATCAGAATATTATATCAACCATTCTTGTTTTTCGTTTTTCAAATTTTTTCATTTACTCAAAGGGCAGGAAAGATGAGAAAATAGAAGAAAATGGTAAGATTTAGAGGGGAACATGAAAGGAAAGTATTCTCTTTTCCAACAAATCCACCCTAAAAAAGGTATAACAAGACTTTGAGAAAGAGTGCTGATTCATGGACTTCCCTTAATTTTTTTTTTATTTCTATGAAATGCATTTAAGGACATCAATGTACTAAAACATTTGGTCTGTGAAATAGCGGAATCATTAGCACCAAAAGGAGTCATGAGCTTGTATATATCATTAAAACAATAAATGTTAACTCTTGGTCATGGGTAAAGGTTTTTTCCATCTTTACATCCCAAAGTTCTTGAAAGTGCCTGTAGACAAGAGAAATAACACTTCAGAATCTCCATGGGGTCATCGACACGCACCACAGAGACAGTACTTGGCCTTCCCAGTTTTGGTTTATCTGGTGGACAAGAAAACCAGGGTCCCCAGAAGCCCTAAAGAACAGCCCCCACATGCACCCACTGGTGTGCAGGAGGGATTCCCCTGGACTGTGTTCAGGAATGCGCTTTTGCTTGCTTTTTAAAAAAAACAAAAGCAACATGCTCTGCAGGTCATGGAGCGCTTAATGCAATCGTCTCCTTGCTCTGACTCCAGACTGCAAAAGGATGAAACCATTATATGTTCTGCTAATCCCGGCCTGTGGACTACGCCCTTGGCCTGCCATGCTTTGTAAACTCAGGAGTCAGAAGGTCTGAGAGCGGGAGCCATCATCGTCGCCAGATCTCCCCAGCAATTTGTGGCCCATTGGGACAGCTGATGATTCCTCTTGCTTCTCCTTGCCTCGGCCTTTAGTTGAAGTTACAACAAGTCAAATAGTTGATGCTTTTCCCTTCTCCAGGTAAGGGTGATGATACACTGTTCACAAGTGTGTTCTGCCTGGCTTCCCTGATGAGGCGACACGCCAAGTCAAGGAAGAGTTTCTCCACGTTATCCGATTCCTTGGCTGAGGTCTCCAGATAATACATGTCCTGGGCTTCCGAGAATTCTTCAGCTCTCTGCTGGGAGACCTCTCTCCTTTCAGCCAGATCAATCTTGTTGCCTAAAACAGTGGTAAAATCACAGACGGAATCATCATTTGACTTTTTGCAGGCTCGGAAACAGCAAAATTCAATTCCATATCTGAAGTCAAACCAGACAGATGGGCTTGGTAAAGCCAAGTAATGGGAGTATAATTACTGGAATGTTTATTTTAAAATACCAGTGCCATATGTAATGGCAAAGAACTGGAAACAGCCCAAATGTCCATCATTTAGGCACTGGCTAAATGCACTATAATAGACCCGTAGTTATTTGTCACTGTGAAAAGCAATAAAGAACGTGTCTATATGCTGCCAGGTGAGACACTAGGATATATTGTTAAATGAATAAAGCAAAGTAGAAAAAAGTGTATATAACATACAACTGTATATCTAAGAACAAGGATGAAAAATATATACACAGTTTGTTTGCTTATTTTTAATGGGACAATAAACCATAATCTTAATTTTAAAGATAATGATTACCCATTAAAGGAATAAGGTTAATAAGCCTGGCCAGTGTGGCTCAGTGGTTGAGCATTGACCTATGAACCAGGAGGTCGATTCCTGGTCGGGGGTTGCAGGAGGTAGCCAATCAATTATTCTCTCTCATCATTGACGTTTCTATCTCTCTCCCTCTCCCTTCCTCTCTGAAATAAATAAAATAATATATTTTTTAAAAGGGGTAGGAAGGGATAGGAACAAGAACTCTCTAAATATACCTTATTTTATAGATTTGACTTCATAATTTTATAAATGTTTTACATAATTATGTAATTAATGACAACTATACAATTAACATGGAATTAAATTTAAAAAGCAATTCTTAAAATTGAAAGCAAAATTAAACAAGTGAGCCTGTTTATCCTGAAGCAGCACAACCACAGAGAGAAACGATTTCATGTGAGTTTAAGAGACCGTAATTTAACTATGCATCCCTAGTCACAGATACCCCAAGAACAAAAATAACTGAAGGAAAGAAATCTTAAATTCTTGCAGTAATCATCTTGTCAGCAGTAGTACAGGCATTGTTATTCTGAGGCTGCTTTGTTTGTTGGGGATAAAGCAAGTGAGTGATTATGCAGGTGTCACCGGGACAGGGATTTTTGGCATGAGAAAAAGGAAATATGTACAGATGTAAGATGAACAAGGTTAAGTAAAATTTCTGAAGTTTTAAATTATACATGGAAGTATCCACATGAACAATTCATGGTGTACCTTATCTTTCCAACAATTTACCTGCAACTGAAATAGGTGCCCTTAACTGGAAATTGAACCCCAGACCCTTTGGTCTGCAGGCCGGTGCTCTAACCATTGCTCAACAAGCCTGGGCTTAATGGATGTATTTGTTACCATAGAAAATCATGGGTTGTTTTTTGCTTTCCCCCCATGCTAAACAGAGGTTTACTCTCCTACAAAATGAAATAAACTGCAGAATTTCCCACAGTAGATTCTTTCAGAAAATTAAGAATTTCTGAAGTCAGCATAAATGCAAGAAGGGACAAAATTAGCCACAGTCCATTTTTTAGGCAAAAAACAATTGCTTCAATAATGAATTCCTTATCAACTTAAGAGATACATTTTACTTCTAGACCAGCAGTTTCATGATCTCGTAATTAGATTTAAAATAATGTTTAGCAGCCCACATAACTTCACGGCAGTCTTATCTTCTTCCCTAGAGCCTACAATGATAGAAAAATCAATCAGCAATATTTTCTACTTTACTTTCCTAAACCATCACCATGGGATAGGACTTATTTAATTTTCTCTTCAATTGCAGAACTGAATGCTGGCTGACTGCTTGAATTATATAGCTGTAGATTATATTCTTGGAAGGTACCAAGATACAAGCTTTATGTGATTATATATTCTCTGATGCCCCAAAATAAATTTCCCTCCTCATTAGTCCTTACTTACCCACTAGCACAGTGATGACCTTGTTGCTGGCATATTGTTCTATTTCCCGCAGCCACTCAGGAAGGCAACGGAAGGATTCCTCACAGGTTATGTCATAGGTGAGGATCAAGGCATTGGCGCTTCGATAATAACTCTGAGTAATGGACCGAAATCTCTCCTGACCTGCTGTGTCCCAGATCTGAAGCTGTAAAGGCATACAAGGATCAGATTGGAGAAGCAGAAAAGAAAGAAAGCATTGCTTGACTTTAGTTTAGAAGTGGAAACACCTTCACCCAAATCATTTCATTGTTATTTTCAGCCCTAAGAAAAAAAGCACTTATAATTTTTTTGTTTTATCTGTTGTGTGTGTCTGGTTAGGGATAGGGGTTTGTTTGTTTTTTTTTGTTGTTTTTTGTGTGTGTGTGTTCTTTGTTAGATTATTTAAAAGTTTCCCCTTTATTCTTTTTTTAAAAAAAATATTTTTTTATTTATTTCAGAGAGGAAGGGAGAGGGAGAGAGACAGAAACATCAATGATGAGAGAGAATAATTGATTGGCTGCCTCCTGCATGCCCCCTAATGGGGATCAAGCATGCCCCGGGCATGTGCCCTTGATGGAATTGAACCCAGGACCCCTTAGTCCATAGGCCGATACTCTATCCACTGAGCCAAACCAGCCAGGGCCCCTTCATTCTTTTTCTTTTTTATTGAATTTATTGGAGTGACACTGGTTCATGAAAGCATACAGGTTTCAAGTGTACAACTCAACAAAGTATCATCTGCACAATGCACCATGCACCCATCACCCAAGCAAAGTCTCTTTCCATCTCCATTTCCCCTCACCCTTTGCCCACCTCCACCTACCTCCGCCCCTGTTGGCTATCACCACACTGTTGTCTGTGTCTACAAGCATGTATTATGTGTCAAGCTCCATTTCAAGCACTTTACATGTAATAACTCACGTAATCCTCACGATGACTATGAGGTAGGTACTTTAACTGTATCCAATGCTCACATGACGCACAAAGACATTAATTAACTTGCTCAACATCTCACAGCCAGTATGTTCCAGAGCCAATTCCACCCGGCAGTTTGGCCCCAGAGTCCCTGCTCTTAACCACAATGCAATATTTAAGAGGCAGGATACAGGGAGAGCTGTCATTCAGTCAGCAACTGGAGAGGGAGAAAATCCAACTTCACCACCTTTTCCAGTTCAAATGAATGTATTAAGGTATTATCTTTGTTCATAAAAACAGGAACGGTGCCACGGCAGACAAAAATAATAATTTTCTTCCACCACTTTTAAGCTCTGTGACCTTGAACAAGTCACTTAGTCTCTTTAGGCTTCAGCAGTTTCTTTATAAAAAGAGGTTAATAAACCTGCTGAAGGTGCACATATTCTGAAGTCATCTATCAGTTCTATGGCCTAATAAAATAGCCAAAAAAGAAAGGGAAAACACTTCTCCCTTCTCCCCGAATTTCCCTGCACAGAACAGAAGATACTGAAAAAGACAACTGTCCTCCAGAGAGCCCACTGAGTCAGAACAAATCAGAAGACCTTGAGAAATAACAATGATAATCTTCCCTTCTAATTGCATAAACTTCACACGTCGAGAAATGCAGTTTCACCCCCTATAAACAGAACTTCATTTCCTCAGAGAAGGCCTCTGGCACCTTCGGATGAGGCAGGCTCCCCAGCCCCAGCCCCATATTCTCTCCTGCAACCCACCCTATAATTCTCACGGCACCTGACACATTTGAACCATTCACTTATCTGTAATAATTTGTTTATCAGCTGTCTACCTCACTAAACTGAAATCTTCATGAGGGAGAAGCCAGGGTCCATTTCACTCACAGTTTTCCCTGCACTAAACAGCGTGTCTGGCAAATAATAAGAGTGTTCAGCTTTTTACGAAGATGGCGCCGAAAGCTAAGAAGGAAGCCCCTGCCCCTCCCAAAGCCGAAGCCAAAGCAAAGGCTTTGAAGGCAAAGAAAGCAGTGTTGAAAGGCCTCCACAGCCACACAAAAAAGAAGATCCACACGTCACCAACCTTCCGATGGCCAAAGACACTAAGGCTCCGGAGGCAGCCTAAATACCCTCGGAAGAGCGCGCCCAGGAGAAACAAGCTTGCCCACTACACCATCACCAAATTCCCCGACTACTGAGTCAGCCATGAAGATGATAGAAGACAATAACACACTAGTGTTCATTGTGGACGTCAAGGCCAACAAGCATCAGATCAAACAGGCTGTGAAGAAGCTCTATGACATGAAGTGGCCAAGGTCAACACCCTGATCAGGCCTGATGGAGAGAAGAAGGCATATGTTCGACTGGCTCCTGACTATGATGCTTTGGATGTTGCCAACAAAATTGGAATCATCTAAACTGAGTCCAGCTGCCTAATTCTAAATATAAAAATTTTACACTGTAAAAAAAAAAAAAAAAGAGTGTTCAAATATGAATCGATGCTCTGGCCTAATCCTCACAGCAATCCAGTGGGTTATGTAGGTTCATGCCTCCCCTTCCTGAAAAGGAAACTCCACCTCCTAATGGTTACTCACAAAGCTGGGACTCAGACTGCAGGCCTTCTCGTTCCCAGCTGAGGACTCACTTCATACCACTGTGCTGTTTGCTCCCACAGACTGATTTACATGGGCATCGGCATCCAGAGAGGCTGAGGCAGGCGGCGTCACCCACTGCTCACACCAGTTTAGCTGAGGAAACTGAGTGGCCGGTAGCCCCTGCTGCCAATCAGCGGCACAAAGGCTCTCTGATTTGGAGTTGCAGCTGCTCTTTGACGGTGTACATGGAAGTGTGTGCACGCTGAAGGCGACCATACAGATGTTCTGGCTTTTGCCAGGACAAAGGTTATTTCTCCCCTGCCCCAAACGTACAGACGTAGTTCCCCTCTGCCAGGATCTTAGAACAACAGACTATTGTTTCAGTGACTCATTGAGCCTCTAAAAACACTTGTGATGGGATCTAACACTGTCAGTCATTAGAAAGCAGTGTGTTCTCATGACTGGCACATCTTGAGAACAGCCTCAAGGATTAAAGCCATTGAAATATTTCCTAAAAGTGTAATTGCATTGCCTTGCCAAGATGCTTTCTCATAGGAGGCTATGCATTTCTAGCCTGACAGTTGATTCTTGAGGATATCCATATTCCATTGCCTTTATCTTTTAGTTCAGTTTCGCCACTCTCTCTGCAATTCATTTGTTCCTTCTCAGCATTTATAGCTCATTAATATGTGCAGGGCACTGTACTAAGCACTGGGAAGATACAAAGATGAATAAAACACAACCCCTGATCTCAAAGAGCTCACAGTCTGTAGGAAAGATAAACACAATATTAACTAACCATAATAACATATGGGATGTCCTTTTAAAGAGGCACCAGCAGGAGAAAGTGCCTCCTAGCGTTAGTCCCATGCCAGTCTGTTCTCATTGCCACAGCCAAGGGCTAACCACTCTCACCTCCGCATGGGGCCAGGCTGCTTACACCTCTGTTGCCTCACCGTCACAATGACCTACTGCAATCATTGGTTTACTAGTGTGTCTCCTTACTAGACTGAGTTCTTTAAGGGCAAGGACTGTCTCTTACTTTATACCCCAGTGCCTTCCTAACACAGTACGTGGTACACGGTGGACACATTTGAGTAATGGCTAGTGACAAAGGATTGTGGAATCACAAAGGAAGGGTTAATTTTGTGTAGGATATTAAAGATGTTTTCATAGATAAAATGTTTGACCTAGGTGATAGGAAGTTACTAGGGAACAAGGTGCTTTACCTAACACAGTGCTTGGAACAAAGCATCTACTATAACAGAGGACGGATAAATAAATGGATAGATGGGTGGTCGAATAAGCAAATATATGTGCATGCTTTCAAGACTTTCCTTTCTATGCAAAATACACCTGATTAGAGAAAAAAAAAGTCTATTACTATAATTAATCTCCTAAAGTTAAAATGTGGTAGACTAGCTTTGAGTTTTACTTATTATGCATCCTATATAATAAAAGTGTAATATGCAAATTGACCAAACAGCAGAACGACCAGTCAGCGGGGGGCAGGGCCAGTGAGCAGGCTGCACCAGGCCAGCCAAGGCGCTTGCCAGCAGGCAGAGGGAAGGAACAGTGATGCAGGGGGAGGAGAGATGGGGGGGCGGCGGCAACCATCCGTGGTGAATGGGCGATTGGGGGGCCTGCCCAGTCACCTCCCACAGAGGGAGGCCACCAGTACAGCTGCGGTGGGGTGATGGGGCCAGCCCTAGGATGATCCCACAGAGAAAGGCTGGGCGGAGGCCTCAGCGGGGTAATGGGGGCGGTGCCATCCCCTGATTCTGATGGGCCTTCCAGGTTGCCTCCCGCAGAGGGAGGCCAGACTGTGGCTTAAGCCATCAGTAGGACATCCCCTGAGGACTCCTGGACTGTGAAAGGGTGCAGGCCGAGCTGAGGGACTCACCGCCCCGCCCTGTGCACAAATTTTTGTGCACCGGGCCTCTAGTTTATTTATGATAGACTAAAAAAGATCAATGGATAGGAGAAAATTCTGTATGCTTTAGTTATGTTTTCTGTGCAAGGTCACCTTCATTAATGCAGAGCACCTTAAGAAAAGGGCCTCTTCCTCAGTTTTGCCTTTACTGGCTTGGCACTTAACTTAATATGTGTAAGAATCTTTCTAAAACGTTTTTATTTTCTGTCTTCAATCCTGGGAGCCATTCTAGAAAGAATGAGACTTATGGAGGAGCATGGGGGGTGATGAGAAGTCAGGAGAGAAACCTCGGTTCTGGTCCTGCCCTGCCACTCGTGGATTTTGTGCCGTTTCTGTTTCCCAGAGCCCCAGCTCTCCATCACTAATGTATCTGGTGTAAATGTCTGCAGTGAGGAGACACTTGGGGGAGTCAGTGCTGGATGAGACACTGGAGAGCTTCTGTCCCCTCATCCTCACACTCCTCTGTGTGTCTCTGGTGTGTCTCTGGAATGCTACAGTGGCACCCTGGAGCCTCTCTGCCCTTCCCCAAGCATTTGAGGGCAGGATTGCAGGTGCACACGAGAGAAGGATGCAAATGATGGGGACTCAAACTTGGAGTGCTTGGGTTGGGATCTAGCTGGGCGGATGCCACGGTTTTCACTGTGCAGCTGCTGCCGGGGCTGTGGAATCTTTCCATGGGCCTCAGCTCTGAAAGACCTGACAGTGGAATTTCACTAACTCTCAGGAGCAAGTCTCTCTACTCTCCTTCTGTGTGATTCATCTCATTTCAACCTTTCCATCACCTTCTTTCTTTCCTTGCTCCAAGGTGACAAGCTGATTCTGCCTTCCTTCCCCTCTTCTTTCATGGCAGGGGAGACCCCGGGGAGGCAGTGGGGTGATTCAGATCCTGCCTGTCTCCCACCTCCCTTCCTAACTGTGAAGCCACAGATAAATAAGTCACGCAGCCTCTCTGAAACCTAAAAAATGAAGATAATTTACTATATTTGCCTCACAACAGTTATAGTAAGGATTAAGTCAAATAGGACGACACACGCAGAATCACCTAGCAAAGGGACTGACACATACTGGGCACTTGATAGGCACCATCTCCCTTCTCCTGTTGTTGACACCATAGTTCTCACAGGTACCAAACTATCCAGAGGCCACAAAGGGGAAGGGAGAGGTCATGCATCCCTCCTGAACCCCTCATAGTATCTCTCCCTTGCTAGGAACAGGGGGATGATGGGAGACAGGAAATGATCCATGCGACGGAATGACCCATACATAACCAGTGTAGGCATCCACTGGCTCTTCATGGGCTGCTGTTCAGAAGAGGTAGCACCGCCTCCTGGCCCATCTCAGGAGAGAGATCCCAACAAGAAATGTCTGCCTTGTTTTTTAGCATCACCTCTGACGTGACGAAGACAGGACAAACTTGCCTTAGCCCTCCTTTCTCTGTCTTCCCATCTGTAAATGCATCACCTACAGCCCCTTCCTGCTCCCATAAAGGGAATGAGCTCTGTTGGGAAATAAGCTGTCATGACTGAGTATATTATTTTCAATGAGGGTTTCAATTAGGAGATACAACAAATGTTATGAAAACACCATTTCCTCTCACATAGCACAATAAAAGCCTTATTGAACACTTAGCATCTTACCTTTACTTTTTCACCATTTATCTCCACGGTCTTAATCATAAAATCAACTCCAATTGTGGCTCCTTGACCTGGGGGGAAAAGACCCTAAAGAAGAAATAATGGGAAATAATAATTAAGCAAATCTTACAATTACATAAAATTTTCCCACTTCCTCCACCACCAGTCTCTTCCTTTGGGTGAGTTAACCAGCAGAAAAAAGAACCCTAGTTAGTGTCCCGGGAGCCCTGTTTCATTTAACTTCACATGTATGTGTGTTTGGAAGGAAAGAGAAAAGAGGGAGGAAAAGGGAGAGAGAAATTCTGAAAGAAAAAAAAAAGAAATGGAAAGGGGGACAAATAAGGGAGAAGAAGACAGAGGATGAAGGGAGAGAATTGGGAAAGGGCAGAGGTGGGGGATCTGGTTTCAAAAAATGAAACAAAAATATCAGACACAAGGCTAAGATTGAGTTGCATTGAGCCACTGGGATGAGATCAGGATTGTTAGGGGGAAGGCAAAATGGGTGGGTTCTCTAAAAGAGGTAAGATCAAGGAAGATTCAAACTAGTTCTCAATCGAGGGCAAGGACATTCATGGGGGTGGACAACAATCAGAGAAACAACAGGAACGCAGTATGAGAAAAATGAACAAGACAATGAAGCTTTTGGATTTCCCCCTGCCCTCAGGGTGATAACCATATTATTGCATGAGATCAGGGCCAATGATACTGGGAAGATAACTGAAGAAACCAGTCATTCAGGGAGAAAGACCAGTAGAGGTAGCACTAAACCCGCGGAGGTAACAGCCTAGGATCTCTGTTGACTTCAGGCAAACTAGTTACCTAATCTGGGCCTCAAATCCAGTGAGTTTGAGGCTGATGTAAGCATTTCAAAACAAACAAAAATAAAGGTTTATCGCAAACTGGAAGCTACACTAGATTCTGTCAAAATCACGTGTGTAACATAATTGACTGTTACATAATGTTTCCTGTAAGCTTAGGGAGGAAGTTCTATCGAGAAAGAACACTTCACCTAGTTTCTCTTCCCTCGTCACTTACATTCCAGAATTTCCAGAAATTAAAGTAAAATGGATTTTATTGGCACTGGCATATAAGATTGGGCCATCTTTAATTAAATCCATTCCTTAACAAGAGAAAGCTTTAATTAATGTTTAATCTTAAAAGACTGAGCTTCAAAACAACAGAAAATGTTCCGTTGCATGTCTGCAAAAGATGCAAACATAAACATTCATAACTTTACTTACAAATATTGAATCAATTTTCTTCTATTTTGGTTTGGCTCAAACACGAGGCTGCCAAGCTTCAAGTTTACAGCTCCAGCTGTTTTGCAGTCTAACAAATGCCACAAAATAAAACAAATCCTTTCCAATGTCTCCTCCCCTCACTCTGCTCCCCAACTCCTCCTGCCTCAGAAATAGCTGAATCCAATTCATTTTAACTGTCTACTAAATAACAAAACCACACATAATCCTGTCTATGAAATATGAACCTTAAGGGGGAGCTGAGGGACTGGGAGGGGTAAAAAGTACACAGAAATGAAAAATAAGGGGTGATGTGCTACTGGTAAAATCTGTAAAAATGGAGTGGTTTTTTACCTCCTCATGACAAAGTTATGCTTTAAAAGAATGCAAGGTCAA